>NW_027162290.1:0-239 GCF_002600585.1 Cystoisospora suis
GTTTGTTCGGGACGAATCCATACAACATCTCAAAAGGAGAAGCTTTGTGTCAGGGCGGTTGCCCAGACATGAGAGTATTCACTCAGTAGCACCCTAGTATTTTTCCAAGGGCCGACGACTTAGCGACTCGAGCCCTGTAGCTTAGTAGAGTTAGTTATCGTATTATAATAGAGTAATTAACAGAAGCTTAAGGCGGGAGCGCAGGTGCGAACGTCTTAAGTGCACCAGCGTAGCGTACT
>NW_027162291.1:0-9418 GCF_002600585.1 Cystoisospora suis
TCACGACGAAGAACTTCATACTCCTGTCGGCAAGAGTATGAAGTTCTTCGTCGTGAGTCGGCGATGCGCCTTGTAGCCCAAGCTCAGTTAAGAGAAAGATGCGCCAGCCAAACACGGTTGTCACTCCTGCAGGTCGTTCGGGAGATCCCCGGCTGTGAGGGTTTCGTGCCAGGTCGCACGCAGTACGCTTAACCCGTGCCCCAACGGATATGCATGAAGCAATGGCGGGGCCGTACTGCTCAGAAGTAGTGAGGAGCCACGTATTCTTGGGGCTTCGTACTCACTCGGCCATTCAGAACCCGAACCAAGGACCAACCGCCCTCGGCACCTAAACTGAATGTGGGCCACCCCAGTGCCAGTTAATTTCGGCAGCCCCCACTGAGCATTGTCTAAAGCGCCTCGCACCGCTAGGCCCGCTCCGTTACTGACGGACTGCCTTCCAAGCACCGGCCGCTGTCACAGCCATCAGCAGATATGGTAGTGCATGTAAGTACGCTTGATCCTGCACGCCAGGGGGTGCTGTGACAGTAGGAGCCTTGGACAGCTGAGTAAGGAAATGGGGCAGCCGTGCGTAAGAAAAGTCGTGCTGACACGATCGTGACAGAAGTCCCCGCCTTGACTTCGCGTTGCAATCTTCGAAAGTAGGTCGCCTGGCCAGCCGTTTTGTGTGGCTGAAAAACCAGATGAGGGCGGACGCAAGAGGCACACCTCGGTGCGCCCCCCGCGATGGTAACTGTACCCCCCGTCCCTTCTTCGCTACCTCGCGCCTGGGCCTCCTCTTCTCCATTACCGCAGTCAACAGCACCAGCACCTTTCTGGTTCCGCAAGCGAGAGTGTTTTCCCGGCCTATGGCCAGCGTGCGTGGAATGGCTGTTGTTTATACCCACTCAGAGCAAGGACTCGCTTCCTCTCAGAAACATGCTGGAGTGCTCCCTCGACGAGGTGGAAGCCGTGGTGCTTGACAATGGCTCCCATAGTCTAAAAGTCGGCTTCTCAGGAGAAGACTTGCCAAGGAGTGTAGTGCCCGCACTTCGAGCAACAATTACAGGGACAGGTGAAGCGGACGATGGGACAGCCGAGGAAGGTTTGAATCCCAAAACGGAAGTTCTTCTAGGGAAGGAAGCATGGACAGCAACGGGAAAAGGTCGGTGAACGCTCACCACCTCATCTCGAAGGGAGATGCTTCTCGAGCATATGCAGTTCGGGCTCGTTGAAGGAGCACACCGAGCACACTGCGACTGTAGCCGAGCAAGGCACCGGCTTTCTGTGTCACGCACCGGCGACATTGCAGGCGAGAGGCCCCCTCTGCTTCTCTGCAATAGACATGTAATAGACCACCAGTTCACTTGCAGCTTTGCCCGCAGCAGCCAGTATGACTCACCGTGACATGGCGAAGCTGTGACACGGTTTCCTTCTCCGCTTAGACGTCGAGCTCACGTACCCAATCCAAAATGGCATGGTCGTGGAGAAGGATGCGATGGAAGACCTGTGGGAGTCAGTTCTCAACAAGTACATCCCGGGCGAGACAGAAGACACAGTCTATCTCCTCACATGCCCTGTCCTCGCTTCCATCGCGGTGAGAGAATGGATATTCGAGGTTTTCTTTGAAAAGTTCAAATGCAGATACATGGCGCTACTTCAGCCAGGGCCGCTGTCGTTATTTTCTTCAGGTGAGAAAAACCTACACGACCGGCTTCGCCGATACTCCCGGACACACGCGCCGTCGCGCATTCGGGCTGTTGTTCTGACTTTTGCATACCCCTCATCGACTCGGTCGCCTTGCCGTTGCCTTTCTGACAACGCAGGACGGTCTCGTGGACTGGTTGTTGAGATTGGACACAGCGTGTCGAGTGCCGTTCCGGTCTTCGAAGGATTCCCTCTTGGATACTCAACCTTCAGGATGTTCAGGGCAGGTGACTCGTACGCGTGCGAAATCGCTCATTCACGCCCTGGCTTTCAACGTGTGAAGCCTGAGTTCCCTCGCACCAAATCATACATGAATGTGGACGGCGTTGTCTTTCTGGTGGACGCAGGTGGAGCGATTACGGGCGCGCTTAGTCAGATTTTGGGGGCGAGTCCCTGCTTTGACCGCCTGACTCACTTTCACACTCCAGTGGTTACGGAGCGGATGAAACATGAGCTTTGTTGCGTTGCTATTCCGGACTTGCAAACAAAGCTGCAACAGCCTGACACTTCGGGGTTCGAGGAGCGAGCCTTCCAGCTGCCGGATGGCTCTGTCATTGAAGTAAGACTGGTTCGTTCACTGGGAGTTGCCGGGAGACGGACGTGAGGATACGGATGTTTTTCGGTACACCCCTCGTAAAGAAGTCTTATCTACTTTTCCCCTGCAGCTCGACCAGCGAGTGAGGTTCGGTCCAGCCGAGCTCTTGTTCGATGACTCAGTCCCAATTACAACAAGCCTCGATACAGGCGACGTATCCCCCTCGCTCTTGAGCGAGGTGAGGCCTTTCGAGACAATCCAGAGTCTGGTACATGCAGCCATTACGGCGACAGATCCGGAATATCAAGAAGAGATGCAAAAGAACATCGTACTTGCGGGTGGCTCTTCCTTGATTCGGAATCTGCCAGAAAGACTTCATGGCGAGCTTGTGTGTCTGGACCCGCGAGAGAAGGACCCATTTTCCATAGTAACGGACAGCCAGAGGCGGTACAGTGCATGGGTGGGTGGCTCGATGCTTGCAAGTTTGGGCACCTTTGAGAAGTTCTGTGTCACCAGAGAGGAGTATGACGACGGGAATAGATCTCTAGGAGCCATGATACATGAAAGAAACATGGGTCGATAAACGCTGTCTAAACCTTGGCTCATCATGAAGCACCTGCTAGTGAAGGCTGTAACAGACGGTTATACCAGATCAGTAACCAGCCAGACAAACAAGCGCTTACCGGTGTACCGTCTGTTACTGACGGAGCAAGAATTAGCTGAAAACATGTGACTCACTATTCTCCTCTGATTGAGTGGTAGTGGTTCGCTTCGCCCCTACTCGGACTGATTACTGCCTGTTGTCCATACCTAGAAAAGGAGCCCCTTCCTCGGCCTGCTGCCTGCCCAGGGACATCGGCCTTCTTATTCAGTACCGTCCAAGTTCGGTACCATGACGCTACCTGGTATGGATGCTGGCTCACGTGCTGCCACGCTGTGTTTGGACCCTTGCTTGGTGGCTACGAGCGCAGGGTACTCCTGACCGTGGTGAAATCCGAAAGAATTGTGCGGACAGCAGCGAACAGAGTGTACTCATGACTTGCATGCCTTGTGGCAGCAGCACGGGGACAAGTGAGACATGGCAACAAAGGCATTAGTGGAGGCACGTCCCTGGTCTGCGTACGCCACCTACATGCTTCTTTCTTTAACGCCGAGCACACTTTCTGTTTCAGCTTGGCCCTTGATGGCTCCGGAGTTTCGGCCCTCAGGCTGAGATGCCCCAGGTCCAGTGGGTGAAGTATGCGGCAACACAGGGTGGGGGACGCCTTGAAAACTGCACTGCCCCGTAGCCCGGCGCACACGTGCTTGTGACGTCACTACTCCGACTTCTTGTCTCGGCAAGTAGCAGAGTTGAAGTATACTCAACACAGAAGTATTTTCTTGAGTACTCACACGTACACAGAACAGCACCTCTTTGTACAGAGAGACACATGTCACTGTACGGACCGAAGGTCTGGGTGGACATGTATTTCCACGGGCCACCGGGTCTGTCGTCAGCGCGCCGCGCTCCCTTCACTGGAGGCACGAAGTTCGTTCTCGACGGATTTCAAACAACCAACGCTTTCTTCGGACGCAGACAGGCTGTCGCTGGACTGCGTGTCGCTACAGGTGCGCAGTTCGGGGAGTCCCTAAAGATCGGATCATTCGCCTGAGAAGAGCGCCACTACAGCGCGCTCTTCCACCTTCAACACCGACGAAAGAGACCGCAGCAAAAAGTCATCTAGAAACTATGCCTGTATGTCCACTGCCTCTACAAGAGTCTCGCGCGCCAGCCCGACATTAGCGGCTACCCTTCTGTTTAAAGGCCAGAACTACCCTAGCTATCCATCCTTGTCTATACTCTCGCTGCGATCCATCCACGAACCGGTGTCTACCTGAGGATGGCACTGAAACCGCTTTCACACCGCGGCGGTGCCAAAAGGCGTCTGATATTGCTCGTTGGAATAACGTTAGCCGTATCAACCAAATTTCCATAAAAATTGTCGACGACCGGCAGAATAAAAGAGGTAGAGAAGTCCAGAACAACTAGGCACCACAATCGCTCACCCACAAGGACGCACGGTCGCGCCACTGCTGCGCTATTCCTCAGAACCTCGGACATTAACATTGCGTTCTTCTCGTCTTTTCCCAAGCTGGCGCACACCCGAAGCAAAAAAAGGACGTCCACCCAGCAGAGCTCTCCAGGTATCGACGGCGCTTCGCGCAAGCGTTTGTTCGCTTGCACAAAAAACTTGAGTAACACAGCTTTTTCACAGAAAACAAGAACAGACACACACCAGGATTCAACCTGCTCCTAGCAGGCAACGCTTTGTGTAGCACTAAGAAAAGCACACAACTCAAAAGCCAAAAGATGTTGCAGTAGAGACATCGTTCATCTATAACCAACGCCACAAGGAAACCACACACACACAACATAAACAGACTCAGATGAACGAAGCCCAGTCAGTTTGTCCATCGACAAGCACGCGTCGAAAAAAAGTCTAGGACGCACCCATCTACCTCCCACTCACTGCCACCTTTCTGATACAAAGAGACCGTAAAAACATTCATGCACGGCTTGAACACACACACAAAAAAAAACAAAGAACAGAGAATACACCAGGAGCGGTAGAAGAGACTAGCTACAAATCTATGCAACACCGACGGGATGGAAGCCAACCAACATATCTGTCGCAGGAATGGCAAGTTCGCAGCTTCACCTTACCACTGTACGAATGCCTACGTGCAATTCAACACTGTCACCATCACCAACACAATGGACGGCTATGTAAGGAGCTACACAGGTTACCTAGCGCCATCCCTCGAAGACAACAGAGAAACACAACACTACCCAACGGCAAAAATCATTGACGAAACCTTCTCAGCGCACACACCCCCGACTAGCAACGAAAGAGGAGAAAGAAAGCCAAGCACAAAGAGCCGAAGTACCGTCAAAGAGTATGCACAGTTCGGAAAGAGTGAACCACCGCTTCCACCTCGCACCCGTCTGGATCGACAGCACTGAGCCCAGCGAGCAAGTACGCCTGCCCCATGCGACACCTGTATACGGGTGCAGGCACATGTACTTTTCCATCCGGCGACAACTGCAATCTACCGGAATGCGCCCTGGGAGTCACACGGCAACAAACGCCCTAGAATGCACCGAAGACACCGAATACGGGGGAAAACCAGCCAAAACACAGTCTCCAAGGAAAGCTGCACGTAGACCCACCACACGGACGTCTAGCACACAAAAATGACGCGTCAGCTCAAAAAAAAGCGGAACTGTTTTTGATCCAGAACGAGCCACCGCCGACGCTCCACGTGTCTTTTCCACACAGCGAGAAACATCAGTGTTCGCAATACAGATGCATAAATTACACAGGCTCTGAAAATACAAAGAGAAGCTGCCTCCCCTAACTCCGTCACACACACACCTAGGACTGGAGTGGGACAGAGCGGTAGATTACTCACGACAGTAACACCGGGTTGACTGAAACGAGGGAGAAGGAGCTAGCACGGAGTATAGCAGAAAAAAAAACGTCCGAACAACCGAGAAAGCACAAAAGCACATGTAACCCTTTGCTCGCACGACTGACGACGAAGGCAGCGCGGGACCGCTGACCGGGCAGAACTGCTCGTCCAGCGTTTCAGCTGTCCGCAATCCCGCAAAACAGCTCAGGCTCTCCGCGGAACTGCCCTGAGAGGCCTCCCACCGCGTGGTACAGCCACCCGGCACCGGGAGGACACCCCGCCTCGTCGCGCGTCCCGACACCGCCTCCTCCATCATCTCACCTTGGGCATAACAACCTTGCAAGTTGCGTGTGCTCTCACATGCCGGGACACTGAGCCGCACAGGACCTGGCGGAGCGAGGTATGACCATGAGAACCAACTACCAGGACACTGGCCTCAAGCTCGGCCGAGCACCGGCAAAGGAGGTTTCCAACAGACGTCTTATTGACTCGAGCTGTGAACGCAAACAGAACAACCCAATATGAAAAAGGGAGGCCAATACACGGGGGAAAGCCACGACAAACAAGACTTTGCGGTCGAGAACGAAAAGAAGGCCGACTCTTCAGCCCGGAATGTCAGAGGACATCAACACGACAATGAGCTCGGATAACATCGCACACATCGGTAACAACGCTCTGAACGGGCTGTACTCTATCTCCCGCGGCGTGTTCTTCAGAACGAGCACTTCACGCATCACAATGGGTAGTCCCCGCAACCTGTCTTCTTAGGCTCAAACTGAAGCACGAACGGTAGGCACTCGACACAGCAGGGGAACGTATATCCGGAGAGTGTACGAGTCAGTACACCTCACGGGCAACGCTTTGGGGTGCGCCAGCTACTGCGACAACTGATCACTTGAGGTTGTGTTCCACGGTTGAAACCGTTAGTACGCTGTTTGTTCTTCGCAGTTGACTTACCTAAAGGGACGACGAGCGGGTAGACGCGGCAGTCAGAAAGCAGAGAGGCAGTGAGGTGTTTCAGACGGCCAGTCAGCCTGGCCACCATCGCAATATTGTAGCTGGTCGCATCGGTGCTAGAGTTGAGAATCATCCCTGAACACCCAGAGAGGAAACCCCTACCGCTTGTGTCACGGGATCACCCGCGAGATGAAACTTGTCATACTGCAAATGGGGAAGAGGCGGAGGACAACGAGTGACGGACTAGTGTCCTACATAGCTCGCAACAGTGGAAGGATCAACACTGCTAACCAATACAATCTTGCAGTTTCGTTTCGACGTTCTGCCTAAGCTACATTTCCCAGGCGCCCGACCGTACCTCGAACAACCGCAATCCAGCCCTGATACATATGGTATCATTTCGATACACCCAACTCCGCACGGGGCATCAGAGACAGGGCAGGGCTCCCACAAAGAAATAGACATGAAATGTCGGTCTGGTCACGGCTAGACCCACGCCCTACGCGTAGACGCAGGGACTTACCAGGGACTTTCAGGAATTTAGGTTCCTCTGCCCGCTCCCAAGCAGTGACGAGTACAACAACGTCCCCAGATTTGAGAACGTTGTTCCGCACCCATTTCAGAACCTTCTGGTCTCTTTGTCTGATTCCCTCAACAGACACGACCACCACTTGCCGACCTTCGCAGGTCACACCTGAGCCGCTAAGAGCACACCCGCATCCTGGGACAACGGCCGGCGAAGCTACACCGACGGGCCCATGCGAAGGAGTCTGGTGAGTGGTGGACGGAAGAAGCTGATCCTGGTCTATCCCCGACACGCACAAGTTCTGCGATGAGCAGCAGTTCTCCGACTGAAAAATACAACCCGGAAGCACATAGAAAGCAAACCATACCAGAAGCTCCGGCTGCCTTCCACGCCCTCGTTAACACAATGTGAACAGACGAGTGCTGCTCCTTTAGCGCAGTCGAACAAACCCGCGCGATCTGGGACCGGCAAGCATATTTACCTCGACACGAAAGCTAACAGCGCACACAGGCGACGTGTGGTGCAGTGCCGACTCGCCCAGTTGTCTCAGCCACACGAGCACGCCACGAGGAGAAACTACGTCCACTATATGCAGAAACAACCGCGGTTCAGCACTGAACAGTGACAACAAAACATGAGCAGTCGCGCTGAGTATCCCACACAACGCCGCAACTGGCAGGAGACGTTACACACCGGGTGCGTGTATCGAGACACCACTAAGTTTGACTTTCTCCTTTCAATGGCGGGGCTCGCCGCAAAGTGGAAACACCCGCACGTGAAGATACCAAGTGCCGCGGGGCAAATATACCTGACTCTAGCCCAGCAGCACTCACATCCGCAATGCTTCTATCGAGCCTCTGGTCGTCGGTTCCGCGGGAAAAATCCAAGGCACTGGAGGTGTACAAACACGGAAAATCCCGTTCGATGAGCTTGCGAACGCCCCAGATAAGTAAATCCATGCTGCGACCAGAAGACGCAATGCAAGTTACTGACTCCTGAAAAAGCAAGCAACTTTCCTGTCTTGTCCCAGGTGGAACTACATCGCCACATGCAACGCAGACTTGCTTGTCCCCCTCGTGCTCAGCCTTGAAACTGCCTGAACAAGAACAATAGCCCCCTCCATCTTGGGCCTTTTGCCCGTCGCCCAACAATCCGTTCTTGTGGAAGAAGCTGCTTCCTGAGGGGACAGCGGTCGCTGCCGGCGGAAGAAGAAAATCGGAGGGCAGAAGGACACGCGGGGATGCCAACAAAGGAAGGCTGCGAAATGGGGAACGCTGGTGGTTAGTTTTCGATACCGGAGTGACCGCGGAGGAGCACAAGGGACAAGCAGCCGACGAAGGAGATGCGCCAGGGAAGCCATCCACGGGCACGATCGAGGCCGGTGTCAAACCTGCTGAATACATGGCGGCCGGAAACCCTTAGATTGGAACGCTTTTTCGATCGAAAGAGAACGACTCGGCTCCAACACGAAACGAAATGGCTGCGCCTTCGGCAGGACACGGCAAAGACAACCAGAGTGTTGGAAATCGGAGATCCCGACCGACATCCACTCAAGAGAATCACCAAACCAGGACAGAAAAAGCACTGGAACAGGCTACTCTCGGCGGCGGATAAATCTGTCCGGCCGGGGACAGACTCTTCGCAGCCGCCTTTCAGCTATCCACAAACGCGCAGGCGCTTAAAGGTCAACACGTGAAATCGCGGACCGATTCACACGTGACAGGCTGATTTCAAGCCTGCCTACGGGAACACAGCAAAAAGCGCCAGCTCGGGCGGTAGTGCGGAAAAGACCATCACGACCTGATGTTGTAAGCCGGAGTGTCCACTGCGCCCGTCCGCTGGGACCGCAAGAGCTGCACTGTCTCCCAAAATGTGCTCACCACCAGTCGTCCCGACAGGAGCGGGGAAGTTCCGACCGCGGCGCCAGGGCTGTGGACCAAGGCGTCGCCAAACAAAAAAGAAATATGCGACACGCTGGGACACGGCTTCGCAGGGCTTCGGAATCCACTGACGACGGAGGGCTACGAATGACGCACGGCAGTGCGCAGTTTGGAATTTTGTGTCATTCCAGCAAGTCTTCCTCTTGGTTGGGGATGTTGGCAGGTTTGCTCAGGATGTTAAAAAAAAAAAAAAAACAGGGACGCGGCTTGGCACCGCACACCGTAAGCGGGGAACCAAGAAGACGTGGGCCGCTAGAGCGAGCCGCCGTCATTCGGCGCCGGGTGTACTCCAAAGAGTGCAGCCACGCTGGCGGACTCCGA
>NW_027162292.1:0-432 GCF_002600585.1 Cystoisospora suis
CCCGAGAACCAACACCAATCCAGGAGGAGGTGTTGCAGGACGCGGACGACCCATTCTCGTTTGCCACGCGAGAGGTACAACCCCAACAAGAGCACTCGAGGCCATGGGAACCATGCAGAGGGAGAGCGCACGGAGCAGACAGAGGGAAGAGCAGGAGAGGTAGTAGACGAGACTCTAGGGAGGCAGCCCTGCGTCCACGGGCAGTCCTCTCGAAAGGAACAGGACGATACGATAGAGCGGTGGAAAGAGAGACGATTAACAAGAAAGAGCAGGAGATGGATGTGGCCTTCCTGAGGAGGAGCCTAAGGGAGATGAACGAAGGGGGAAGAAGGGGGATCTACAGCCGATTCCACCCTGATCATGAATTATGGAAGAAACGGGTGAAGGAGGTGTTAGGAATCGAACTCCCCCCGACGCCGAAGCAAACAACGC
>NW_027162293.1:0-426 GCF_002600585.1 Cystoisospora suis
ATTACGTGTATGTCTGGGCAACCGCCCTGACATCTGCCTATTCCGGAGACGTCGAAGGCCTTGAGGCCTCGTTTTGTTGGACCTTTTCGTATTGTTAAGATGGTTGGTGCGAATGCGGCTATGTTGGACTTACCTGTTGCGTGACTTGTGCACCCTGTGTTTTATGTGTCTCTTTTGTAGCCGCCGGAAAAAGAGCCGCCTCGACTCAGAAGAACACCGGTGGTTCAGGCGGTTGCCCAGACATTCCGATATTCACTTGGTAGCACCTAGTATTTTTCCAAGGGCCGACGACCTAACGACTCGAGCCCTACAGCTTAGTAGATTTGAGTAGCCGATTATAGTAGGGCAGTTAACACAAGCCTAAGGCGGGAGCGCAAGCGCGAACGTCTTAAGTGCACCAGCGTAGCGTACTTAGATCAGGGAACG
>NW_027162294.1:0-418 GCF_002600585.1 Cystoisospora suis
AGAGATAGGAACGAACTCGTCAGCAAAAAGAAATTGTTTGGTTGTGTATGTAGACTATGTAGACATGAAAAGAGAAGTTTTTCCTCTTCTTTTTCCTTCACTCCACCTCACTCGATCTCGTCTCGACTTCTTTCTCTAAAAGGTCTTCTTCCAAGTTCTCGATGAAGAGAAGAGCGCTTTCACTGACCCGAATCACCTTCTTCTCATCCTTTCTAGCGAGCTAGGAACGTCAGTCGATCAGCTGTTTTCTTCGTCTCTCACTGAAGACAGGCCTACCTTCAAACCTTATCTACATCATATTTTATGACTCTTTCTCTTTGTCTCCTGCTCCTTCCTCTCATATCTTGAGACCAAACAGCGTTTCATTAAGAATGGAGGGATGGAGATCTAACGACGATGAAGAAGAGAAAGAGAAAGA
>NW_027162294.1:653-8902 GCF_002600585.1 Cystoisospora suis
TAACTTCGGAGTTCTGAAGGGATGCTTCCGGTGTATTTACCGCAGTATGAAGGAGTGGAAGTGGGAATAGCCACCCCTTTCTCCTACCCAGTCATCGCTCATATTTAGAGTTTGAAAAGGAAGCATATGAAAACACATAGCAAGGCTTCGTCATTTAGTCGGCGCTCTGGTCGACTCAGCCACTGACTGCTTCTTTCTTCATTCTCATCATTCTTCTGTATCTCTCTCATCTTGATAGATAGATCAAAGACAGATAGATCGATAGAATAAATGGAGACAGACAGCTAGATGATCATGTTGTTTCATGTTTGCACACCGTACTGCTGCATGCATGCCCCACAGAAGCCCTGTATGACCGGATCGGATGCTAGTGAGATACATACGTCAAGCCACTTCATTGTTCTTCTTCCGTTCACTTTTATCTTCTGTTTCAAAAGAGAGAAGAATCGCATCTCGTGCTAGCAGAGTATGTATGAGTCTATCGTAAGTGTGATGTAGCATTCTTCCTTCGTCAGGCACAAGCAATTGTTTCTTAGTCATGTTTACCGCGTTTCAACGAGGAGTTGACAGGAAAGATGTGTTCGCCTCTTGACAGCCTACAGATGCATGCATTCTCCACAGAACTATCACTCATCCATGAAGAAGAGAGAGAGTAATAGAATGGCACCATGAAGACACAAGAGACCCCGAGACTCTCTCTTTCATACTGCAACCCCGCCATCTATTTGTATATCTCTTTGTCTATATCGATCCAATTATCTTACCTATATACGGGTCTTAAACTTGTCATTCTCCTACTCTTCCTTAATACTAAGAAAAGATGCTCTTCTTTCTTTCTTTCCTTCCTTTGCTTTCCTTGCTAATGATCACCCTATGAGCCCCCCCAAGCACACAAGACCGATGATGAGAGAAGGAACAGTCTCCGTCTCTGACTTTCCTTAACTCCTGTGTATGGAGAGAGAGAGAGCGAGTTCATGCAATGCTTAAGGTTCCATTCGAGACCTTCTCTTCAGAGATAGACACGACAATGCGTCTCGTCTGTTAGAAGTCGATATCTATCTATAAGGGGCGAAGCGCGTATAGGCAAGTTTAGCAGGCCTCGAGAACAGCTGATCAGGCGGAGGGTGATCATCGATTCTCTTTGTAGTAGCTAACGGAGATAGGACGTTGGTCTCTAACTTCTATTTGAAGAGCAAGGGAAGAAGGAAACTTTCATTCTGACGTGAATCGAAAGAAAAAGGAGAACAAAACAGGAGGAGAGAAACAGGAGTGAGCAAAGGAGAAGTCTCCTCCTACCATATGGACGTACCGTCGGGTGTACGTACAGTCAGGAAGAACATACTGTGTTACGACTCCTTCTCTATACCGAGAGGCGATCTTCACCTCCGTTTAGCATCTTTCCCTAGTGACGTATACTTAGGAAGAAGAACGTGAGACAACTAGGTTCTTTTTTTCCAACTAAACGTGAGAGCAAGAAAAAGAAGAAGAAAGACTGGCGAGGGCTGTTTATCTCTGTTGTCTGTTTGGATCCTTGAAGAGAACTTGTTTCTTTCAAATGGGGTTGTCGACCATGATAAGAAAGAGAAGAAAGAAGATAACGAAAAAAACTTTGACCTACACCATCATCACCACCACAAACATCAGCATGCATGCATGTAATCGTTTTAGTGGCACTACTTGGTGGTGCTTCGGCTCTTTTTTTCAGGTGTATGTACACCTGAGCAACGACAACAACAAACTAAGCCAACAACTTTCCCTCACATCTATAAAACGTTTTGATTGAAGAAGCCCTAGAAAAGACGAAGAAAAGAGGGAAGGAAAGAATTCTATCGCTCATCATGAAGATGGTCTTTCTTTCTTTCTTTCTCAGTCTTTCTTTCTTTCTTTTTGCCTTTTCCTTCTTGCTTGGAAACCTCGTGATGAACACGAAGAAACGAAGCGAAGATGAGGACAGAAAGAAAAGACGGAAGGTTAAGTTGTTCTTCTTTTTCTTCTTCTTCTTTTTCTTGGATTTTTACCTCTTTTTAAGTGAACTTATGTAAGAATGTTTTGCTACTGAATTTTGCAGCAGGCGTAATGTTTCTTCGCCTTCGTCGCGGACTTGAAAAGTTGCTTGGAAGTGACTATAGAGAAACACATACACATACCATATATCTATAGACATACATATATAGACACCTAGACATGGCTATACATTACATATAGACAGAGATCTACATACACCTGCATACACATACAAAAACTCACATACACGAAGAGGTACAGACACGTATTCATACATACATATTCCTCCTGGATACATATTCATACATCGTTAGATACATCTCTATCGTTATGATAGCTTCAGGGAAACGAAAGCAATCCTGACAAAGGCATCTGAATGGTGAAGATGGATGGGGATTGAAGAAAGGAAAGAAGAAGGAGAAGAGAGACGTCTGGCGACGTTGAAAACATGCCTCTATAGTCTCTCTCTCTCTCCTTATTAACACTACCTACACCCAGCTACCTACATGCCGCACTGTGTTTGCTTCCTCGGTATTCTTTCGTTCTCTCTCTCTCCCTATACCACTGCGCTTGTCTGGTCATCAGGAAGCTTTTCTCTCAGGAATAGGACGGAAAGGCGAAGAGAATCAAACATGGGGCTATTACAGACACCTAATACTCTATGTGTCATGCATTCATATACATGCATACATATGTGCATATATATATCGATGGGCCCATATATATGTACGGAAGACTTCGTATACTTTCTACACGTATGTACACACCGTCAAATGGGTGGAGATAAATAGAGAGGAAAAGTAGGAAGATAGATAGATGCTGGCCAGCGTCTCGATCTCTCTCTCTCTCTTCATGTAGAAGTAGACATATCTATATCACATGTGAGGTTTGTGCATATGAAGCCAGTGACGCAGAGCCCAAGTCTGATGTGAATGCCCTTCAGCTAGTCTTAGGAGAGGGAAGAACAATGCAAGAAAGATAGATCCTGAAAGAAGGAAATAGGTAGAAGACTCACGAGATAGATCCTCTGACTTCTGAACGAGTTCATTCAGATCTTCGCCCGTCTCTAAAACTGCCTGCAAAGCCCGCCTCACCTCCTTCTAAACAGCAAGAAAGAAAGAAAAGAAAAGAAAGAAAAGAAAGAAAGACCACCACTGGTTAGCTATGGAGATTTATGTGGAAATGAAAAGGTATGAATGCGTACGTATAGATGAAGATGTACGTATGTGTGTATCGAGGTACATACATAGATGGCCGACGCAGAAAAGAGAAAAGAAAAGGAAGACCCAACCCATCAACTTCTCCTCCACCTCCGTCTAACATCAGTACACAGTCTCCACACATACGCACACATACTCATAGGCATATGTGCGCTGTATACCGGTCTACATACATATATATATATATATATATACATATGTACACAGGCATCTATCTATCTATCTGTCTATGTGGGCTGTTCGTGTTAATGAACAGACATGTGCTTTGCCTTCGAATATTGGTGTGTGGATTTTCTTCTCCACTGTCAACCTCGTGAGAGAAATGCCTGCGCATGCGTAGACCCGTAGACCTCTTCCCGTTCATCCTTAGATATAGAGGTACACATATAGACACACATCCATATGCACACGTAGACCTCTTGACACACATCTTGAGACATGTAGATGCATATACACACATACACACATATGTGTACGCATGTATATAAATATATACTGAGAGAGAGAGAGTAGAATCGAGGCTGAGAAGAAGAGAAGGAGGACAGATGAGAACGAAAGAAACAAGTTTGAAAAGAACATGCAGAGTGGCGCTTTACAAAGCAGAGAAGCCTGTCTTCAGACCTGAGCCTGTTCGGTTTTTTCTGAGACAGAAAGAAGCTGGTCGAAACTCCGTGGATTCTGGAGAAAGAAAGAAGAGAAGAAAGAAGGAGAGAAAAAGAGACGAGAACCATAGAGAGCGCAAACAAGACAGAGATAGAGATAGAATGATAGACGGGAAACAGACAGAAGGGTATGCTAATTCTCCGTCTATAAGCCAATGCGTCCCTTTCTTTCCACCCTTGTCCTTTTCTCCCTATAGTAGTATCTAGCTCCCTACAAGGAAAAAGACTTCATGTCTTTTCTGAGTTAACATAACTTTCACAGACACCCCACTCGGGCAGGTGTATGTACACCCCAACCACCACGCTCCGTCCGTACAAATACTTGCACACGTACACACACCTACATTCAAATGCATATCCATACATACAGGCAACCACTCAGACAGATAGACAGACAGATAAAGATAGATAGATAGATAGGGGGTGTCTAGATATACAGTACAGGGGAGTAGAAGAGAAGAGCCTTTACAATCCTATAAGAGAATGTGAAGAGGAAGAAGAAGTTGGAAATTTCTCCACGTGGAAGAAACAGAAGGTCCCTGCTGGCTCTGCTTCCCCTCGAACATTCTACACTCCCTCCTATCTATCTATCCATACAGACAGACAGACAGATAGATAGACAGATAAAGACACAGCATACATACACAACACTCCAGATATTCAGCTATACATCAACCTATCCGCCCTCCAGATAGATAGATACATTGAAGACAGAGAGACAGATTGAAGAAAGATAGGTAGATAGATCAAAGACAGATAGATAGACAGATTAAAGATGGATTGAAGATAGAGAAGACGGAGAGAGAGGGAGCGTCGTTTTTGTTTCGGGTTGCTCTTTCTCTTCCAAGCCCTTTCTCCGGATCGTGAAGAAAAAGAGAAAGGAGAAAGAAAAGAAAGAAAGGGCGTTTTCTTGTCGTGAAGACGCGTGTGTCTCAGGAGGGACATTCGATACAGAACAGAAGAGAGAGAGAGACAGAGAAGAGAGAGAGAGACAGAGAAGAGAGAGAGAGACAGGGAAGAGAGAGGGAGAGAAAAAAAAATTCTCTCTTTGCATGGCACCATGTGTTCGTGTCCTCTCTTCTCTTCTTCTCTTTTCTCTTCGTCTTATTCTCTCTCCCTTCCTCCGTGCTTCTTCTTCTTCTTTTCTTTTATGTCTTTTTCCCTTCATCCTTTCCTACCGCAGCCAAATAACCTGACACGTAATCTGCATGCATGCACACGACATACACTGAGAATGAAAGATAGATAGATAGGTCGATAGATAGAGAGAAGGGAGAAAGAAGAAGAAAGAGAGAAAGAAGGAGAGAAGAGAGAGACGTTAGCTGACTGCTTTTTCACACATCTCTTTTCGGGGTGTCTCTCTACCACCGACAAGCAGAACAAGAAAGATATGTAAACTTCTTTCTTCACTTCTTGAGAATTAAGAGAAAGAAAGAAAAAGGCAAGAAAAGGGAGAAAGCAAACCGAGAGACATGCAAAGAGAGAGAGATATGCAAGTCCCAGTCAAGATTGAATTCTATACATACACAAAGACAAGACAAAGGAGAGACTCTACACAGGCATTCCTATACATACATACATAAATACATACATATACATATACACATACATACATACATATACATATACATAAATAGACATAGATTCGCTTCTATATGAAGATATACCGATGTAGCTCCACTCGTCCTGTTGTATACACCTCTATACATAGATATATATAGATAGATATATATATGTGTACCTGCGTGCCTACATATATAGAGGGAGTGGGAATGAGCCTTCCCTTTCTCTCTTCCTATACCCATGATGTATAGACACCCACCTACACATGTATATACAGACAGATATACACGTATACCTGTATATATATATTTAGATAGATAGATCTATATAGACATATATCATGAGTGTCTTGACAGACAAAAGCGTGAATGATATGTATATGAAGAGATCTAGATTCTATGTCTCCAGGATTTCTCTCTGGATGCTCTCTCATGTGCCTACACAAAAAAAGAAAGAGAATACGAGAAAAGAGAAAGAGAGAAAGAAAGAAAGAAAGAGAAATTTCATTCCTCAGCAGGGAGAACGTGAGAAGAGAGAAGGAGAGAAAGAAAAGACACAGACGCCTTAGAAGAGTAAGAAAGAGAGAGAGAGACATACGTCATCGACAACGGTCCCTTCTTCTTCTATCCATCGTTTGAAGGCCTCTAGCGTCAATCGATCTGCTGCTTCCTGCGTACGTAACTTTCTCTCTCCATTCATCGCCTACAAAAAAGACCAAACCGAGAGAAGATCGATCGAGACGAAAGAAAAGAGAAAGAAGAAAATGAGCCTCTAAAGGGCGCAAGATGTCTACGGAAAGACTGCATGAAAAAGAGCACGAGAGTAAGAAGAGCGAGAAGCGAAAGAGAGAAAGAGAGAAAGCATCTTCTCCTCGAGAGTCTTTGCCTAGCTATCCATGGGACAATCTTCTCCCCTACGAGGTGAAAGAATACTGATGGAGATGAATAAGGCCTTCTATTACTGTGTGTCTCTCTCTCTTCATGCTTTTTAGGAAGAGACCGCATCTTCTCAATCTCTCCTCTCTCTCATCTGACTATACACGGTCTACCCAACGAAGTGAAGAAGGAGACGGAGAAAGAAGAAGAACAAGAAGAAGAAATGGATCATGAAACGCTCATCGATTCCCCTCTATCTTTTATAATAGTTGAGAAGAAAACAGACTCGAAAGATTCTTCTTCTAGGGGCTAGAACACCGAAAGATTCCTCGAGGAGACACTTGAGGTGTACATACACTCCAACTCGACAGTGTCTCCCTATCATATTGCAGGAGACACAAGACCATCACAATGACGATGAGGAAGAAGAAAGAGAAGAAGAAAAACGACGTAACGCATCTTTCTTTCTTGATGCGACCGAGAAGAAGAGAAGAGGAAAAAGACAAACAGACATCGAGTATACACCTACTGCAGACACTTAAGCTCTTCTTCATGATACAAAGAAGAAGAAAAGAGAAAGGAAAAGAAGGAAAGAGAAAGAAAACGAAGAGGAGAGGAAAAGGCAAGCTTGGATTTCTTTGCCCGCCTCCCTTGGAGAGTAGGGGGAATTCATGTTGGTATCGATATGATAGATCTAGACACGTAGCTAGCTAGATGTCTACCCAGTGCGCAAGCTTGATAGAGGAGAATTACGTGAATGAGAGGAAGGCTTTGAAAGATTGTGAATTTGTTTGGCTAGACAATGGATAGATTTCTATAGATGTGTAGGCTTACCTCATAAGCGATCCGTACAGCTTCATCGCTAGTTATGAACTCCCAGACACCATCGCTAGCTATGATAAGAAATAGACAACTTCGATCCAACTCCACCTACGTAACAGACAGACAGCAAGTAAAACGATAGATAGATGCGAGATAGAGAGATAGACTGAAGATAGAAAGATACAAAGAGAGATTAAAGAGAGATTGAAGATAGAAAGATACAGAGAGAGATTACAGACAGATTAAAGATGAATTGAAGATAGATTAACGATAGATGAAAGCTCTTTCAGAACAACCTCGCGGAGTCAGAAGTGAAGAGGAAAAGAAAGACGTGTGTGTGTGTGTGTGTGTGTCTCTCTCTCTCTCTCGACTAACATTGCTTTATTGTATTCTCTTCAAGATACAAGAGATTCTGAAAGACTAAGCCGTGTCTGTTTTGCGAGCTTTCTCTTCTCTCTACTTTCCTCTTCTTTCTTCTTCTTCCTCATCAAGAGAGAGAGAGAAACAGAAGGCGAAGTGAAGGAAATAAAGAAAAGAAGAGAAAACGAAAGATGACGCAGAAAGTGACGAACTACCGTAGATAAGCCGATCCCTAGAGCTTCCTACTTTGTTTCGAATGAAAAGAACGGAAAAATGAAAGGAAAAGAGACAAAAGAAAGACAGAGAGAAAAGACAGACATATGATAGAGAGAGAGAAAGATCATTGAAATAGGCAGATGTAGACAGACAGAAGAGAGAAAGACAAAAGTAGATCATCCTCTCTAAGTAGAGAGAAAGGGAGAGATAGAGAGAGAGGGAGAGGGAGGGAGGGAGGTGACTTACAACATTGATATCAGGCTCACAGGATACGCCTATGTGTTGGGCAATGGTATCCCCTAGAGCTCTACTCATCGCTAGGCCTGGATAGAGCCTCCCCTTCACGAACACTCGATAAGGAATATCACACTCCAACCTCTTCACTTCTCCTCCTAAACGAAAACGAAAGTGAAGGAAACAAAGAGAGAAAGACAAAGTGAGAAAGAAAGAAAGAAAGAAAGAGTGAGAAAGAAACACAACACAAGAAGAAGAAGAGAGAGGGGAGGAGGAGAAGAGAAAGAAGAAGA
>NW_027162295.1:0-498 GCF_002600585.1 Cystoisospora suis
GTCCCTCTGTGCCATTGTGGGTTCGCGCGGGGATCATCGTTTGACCCTGCCCAACTGCCTCACTGGGGAAAAACTCCGCATGATCTTGGGGGTCATTGCTTGTTTTTGCTTTGTTGGAGGCGTGTATTCGCACCTTCCGCCTGAGTTCTTTGATGGTGAACAAATTCTCGGAACGCTCCCAATTTGCCTCCTTCCCTTCGGGCCCCGTTTGCGCACTTGAATCATTTTCCATGACACTTCCTTTGAAACCCTTTGTTCCCACGCGGAGCTCGATTCCCTCCAGTTTAATACCGGCTCCCTTCACACTTTCAGCGACTGCTTTAGCTTCGTCCCGCGGCTTTAGCGGTGCCGCTATTGTATCGCCAGATCTCGCAGCTTCTTCCACACTTAGCGCTTGTTCACCAACTTTCTCTCGGATGCCTTTAGCCTCCCAGCCTTCGCACTTCTCTCCTTCGGCTCGTCCCGTAGCCCCGTCCAAACCGTTTTGCTCATCCTGCC
>NW_027162295.1:803-1044 GCF_002600585.1 Cystoisospora suis
ATTCTCCTCGCCGCCTACGCATTTCACCTCTCCTCGTACTTTGCCATTATCTGCATCTTATGTGATGCAGCATACCCTGCTAACTTCGTTGCACTGCGGGCTGCGTTCCGCGCGCACCTCACGCATCTCTTCGCCACTACTATTCATCGCGACTTCGTCGCAGAACCTTTCTGCGATTCTCCGAACTACCTCGCTTCTAGGTTTCCACGCCCACATTTGCTTCTTTCTGTACGCTTCGACT
>NW_027162296.1:0-250 GCF_002600585.1 Cystoisospora suis
CGTTGAGACTCTTCGAGTCTTCCGTGCTCTCATGTCGTATGTGTCCTGGACTTGATAATCGCCCCTTGAAGGTTTCAATTCCGCTGCTGTTGTTACGCCTCCTAGGGATTGTTATCCATTCTTCACCACTTCCTAGCCCGCTCGCTGCTGATGCCTCCTCATAGTTACTGAGTTTTTGTCGCGACCGCGCACCTTCAATTCCGCTACGCGGCTGCTTAGTTCCTTCCGTTCCGCTGCTTTCCTGCACTCT
>NW_027162297.1:0-1022 GCF_002600585.1 Cystoisospora suis
CTGGGCAACCGCCCTGACACACCCGCCGCACGCCGGGCGCACGGAACCAGCACCAAGGTGTGCTGACACAGAAGAATTATACTTTGATTCTGGGGAGTCTTTTTTCTGTGGAAAGTCTTTTTCTTCTCGTTTCGGTGACGTGCGAAACTTGATTACAAATTCAATAATTTGTTCTGGTGGAGAGAGTCCAGAGCGGACGTTCGTTGTTGAGCCGCGAGGCTGCGTACAAATAGGAGGCTGCCTTAGTATTTTATCTAAAAGGAGCGTTAGATTGTTATAGTGTGAGAAAAGGGTTTTCGTTAGTGAAGTTTGCGAAGTGTTGGGAAGAGTGCAGTAGAGAGGTTGGCTCCCGGAAGGAAGCCGCAAGAGCGAACTCTGTGGTGGAACCAACTCAGCGCCGCTGGTGGGTCCGAGCGCATACCAGCGTACGCAAACGCTAGGGAGTAGTACTTTGCATGGAGTCGTCCTTGTGTAAAAACGAAAATTTTCTTTGTGCACCTGTGAGGAAGTAACTACTCGACGGCATTCTTTCGTGCAAAGCTACGTGAGAGGAAGCGCTCACCCGAGCCTCCCCTCCCGACCGCTTTGTTACACTGCGCGGCGCCTGGCTGGGGCGTTGGCTGGTCTCAGCCCCGTGTCCTGAGGCTGTTACCTGCGCGTGGGCGCGGTTGAATTGCATCCGAAAGGGTAGGTTGCGGCTGTGTATTGCTTTTCTTTATGTTTTTGTGGGTTGCCTTGCGGTTTGAGGCACCTATATTGAGCTCGACGTGGAGTTCGTTGAAGCGCTTGCGTGGATTGAAAAAATGCTTCGGCCGTGCCAGGAAACGCAACACGAAGGGTCTTCCAGTCGCACGAGAGCCGCGTTTGACTGTGTAATTTTGCAGTAGTGGCTCGGTTTGCATCTGCGGGTGGTTTGCACTAGCTTGTGCCAAGCTTTTCTTGCACCTGCGTGTTCCTTTCCCTTTATGTGATAAACTAGGGACGCTCGGGCGGCGGCTCTAGCGAGCTTTCCGCCCTAGGCA
>NW_027162298.1:0-206 GCF_002600585.1 Cystoisospora suis
TTAAGTTTGTGGATAAACTAAGAAGTGCTGGCTCGGTGAGATAAAGTGAAATTGCCTTCATATTTGTGGAGGACGCTGTGGGAAGTACGGTGGCACCCGAGGGTGCAAGAACGAACTTTAGGTCTAAAGAGTTAAGTCCAGTTGAATTAAATTCATTATCATATGGGATGAATGAATAGAGTTGAGGGACCACTCTACGTTAGGTA
>NW_027162299.1:0-263 GCF_002600585.1 Cystoisospora suis
GCGAGGCGTTCCGCCTCGAACTCTCGCCCCTGCTCTGCACCCTTGCTTAGCCCCACCGTAGTTTTCCCTTCTTTAGCGCAGCTAGCTTCACTCTTCTTAGTCCACTTCATGCTCGCCTTCGTCTTGCCTCTACTAGCCTTAACCAACCTCCCCCTTAGTTTTTTCCTTAGCTCGCTCTCTAGTCGGCTCCTTGCTTTATATTTGCAGCCGCGTCGCTTGGGGATTTGGATGCGTGCGGACACGCCCTCTCCGGAGCGTACCGT
>NW_027162300.1:0-1236 GCF_002600585.1 Cystoisospora suis
TGTGGGAAATTCATTTCGAGGAAAAAGTATGGGGAGTAAGGACACTCAGAAATTTTCACGAAGGGGATTACAGAAGGGCTTTACCGCCACCGAGAATCGGATCGAGAGGAGCATGGAGTCGGAAATCAGTCAAGACACTTCTAATGACTCACGATGGAGGAGAACTCGAGGACCTGACGGAATACCACGTCAAGTATTAGTCCCCTATGGTAGTGCCTTCAAAGGCCCAAGAGCAAACGAACATATGACGAGCGGTGTTAATACGAGTGAGATCTACAAAAGACCTAGGAGGGAGCGTTCTAATCCATTGACAAAAGGTAGATGGCAAAGAGTACCTCCCGTTGGCCCACATGTGGCCACAAGTCCGAATACGTGTAACTCCCCCCGCTTACGGAACTCCCAGTTTAATAAAAGGAAGATTCAGCTCTGGACGGCGCCCCCACCTTTGTATCTTTCTCAAATAGGAGCCTGGAGGGCCCCTATACAGAGGGACTGGGCAAGGGATCCACGAAACCAGGCAGGCGCGGAGCTTCTGTCCAGGAGCAGGGGCATAAGGAAATTGGACGGCATTACCTTGAGTCACGCCAGAGAAGAGACAACGATAGCCGAGCATTCGGGTGAGGAGCCCCCAGAAAGGTCGAAGGGGACTCACGGAGCTCCAGGTGGGGACATCATGCTCGAGACCAACGCAGAGCATGAGGAAGAAGATTTGTCTCTGAGAAGCCGACACAGACAGAAGAATCGTCGATCGTTTAAAGAGAAACTAATCTTAGAAGCTATGAGCCGGAAAGCTATGGGGGGTCTAGGAGACAGTGACAGCGAGAGACTGGAGGGAATAAAGCCGGATGGAAGCCTGGGAGGTTCCTGCGAGGCACTAGGGAACAACTTAGCGGGCAATCGTGAGGGAATACAAAGCACAAACAGCGGATCTGGTCAAGGGGATAGACGTGAGGAGGCGTCAAGCGGTCACGGAAGAAGTGAAAGCTCTCCCGAACTCTCCGAAAAAGTTGTTCACGTCCCAGAGGGGAGGCCAGAAGTTCACAAAATCGACAATATCAACTCTGGAGAGTGTAAAAAGTCTTTGTTGGGGGCTATTTTGCACCTGGGGGCACCGGGTTTAAAATTTATGGAGTTGCTTACCGGGATTGACAGAGTAGAGGTAGCGTCCAGGGGACCACCTGAAGAGAGAAAGATATTAAACTCGGTCCATCTATTAACACAAGGAAAGAAGCTAAG
>NW_027162300.1:1615-1776 GCF_002600585.1 Cystoisospora suis
CTATCACAGAGTCAACCCCCGGAGGACAAGGACTATTCGAGCTTACCCAAGTAGAGGAACATTTGAGCTCTCGGCCTCTTCCTATCCGACGGACGGTGCCGTCGGACCAAACCTACTCATCCCCGGAAGTGAGGGCCGGATCGAAATCCTGGTCCGTGCAC
>NW_027162301.1:0-307 GCF_002600585.1 Cystoisospora suis
TCAATCCTGGAAGGGGAGTAAGAGCAGGTAACCTGGGGGCTAACAGTCCCTGTACAGGAGAAGGTCAACAGAGTGCCATAGAGCGGGGTCGAAACCAGGGAACTGCTATAGAACCAACTTCCCGAGGACAAGGACTGTTTGGACTTACCCACGTCGAGAAGCATCTGAGCTCCCGACCTCTAGCTACCCGACGGACGGTGCCGTCGGACCAATCGTCCTCATCTCCTGAGGTGAGGACCAAGTCGAAATCCTGGTCCGTGCACTCAGACGAAGAGGATTCTTCGTCGTCAAGGTCGAGTGCTCGAGC
>NW_027162302.1:0-332 GCF_002600585.1 Cystoisospora suis
TTTTCTAGGTCGTTTCTCCCCTTAAAGGTTCCCCGGTTAGGCTTCCTTGGTCCCCAGCTTTCCCTACCAACATCTTTCGTCACCTTCACTTTATCCGGTTTACGAAGTCCTGAAGTTATTTCTCGTAGAACAGCACAGCTCTTAGTCCTTCCACTTATTAATCTCTCAATCCTGTTACCTCCCTTCAAGCCCCCGATCTTAGTACACAGCATGCCCATCTTAGGAACAGTCCCCTTATCCGTCCTTTCAGCTTCAAACACAAATAGATTCTCCCAAACGTCTCCTCGTAGATTCCTCAATAGGGGAGTCTTCCTCCTTACTCTCAGGCGATC
>NW_027162303.1:0-4114 GCF_002600585.1 Cystoisospora suis
ACGCACTCACCGGGGCGACTGAGAGTACCTCGCTGACGTCCTCACAGCCAGCATATAGTATTCCTTGTCCGCGTCCACCACGCAGTCCCATCGGGTTTTGGTTTCCGCATTGTGGCGTCCGGGGTATCACAACTGACCGGGAGTTGTACGAAGCTACACCAACTCTCAGATTATTTCTTCTACACTGGCCTTGGCCAAGGTAGCCTCCCAGTGTGACAGGCACTTTATAACACAGAGATGAAATATCCGTACTCACCAGCCAGGAAAACACGTGTGCAATGACCGAGCGCAAGCGTTTCACGAATGGCTGGTATTCGCCAGTGTGTGCCATTCTCTCCCAAGCACGGCATGCAACTATAGGGAGTTGAAAGCCGCGCTCTCGTTCCTCGACTCAGCTGGTGTGTCCGCTCTTCGTTTGAGCTGTAGTGTTCTCCACTGAGATCTCTTCTGTCGCCTCCCTGCCGTCTCTCCCGGCGAACCGCGGAACACAGACTCCACTGCCCAGCGGGTTCGCTCCAGTCCCAAAACCAGGGCAAGAACTTCGTACTCCGCAGAGTTCTTGAGCAGACTCTTTCCCGCTCGCATCTCAGTCCCACTGTAACAACTCACTGGCCATATGTTCGACGGGTATTCGCTGTTGTCGTCTGCGGCGTACCACCATGCGCTGCAGGCGAGATGACAAGCTCTGTTGAGTAGAATGGCCCTTTCTTCCAGGGTCAAAGTTACCTCTGCACTGCGCAAGCATACAGCAGAGGGGCACCACCGTTGCGTGGTCAGCGCGCTCGTTGTGTGCTATGAGTTGCTAGCGTTGGCGTCTAGACATCTTCCAAAGCTTCTCCTTGGGAACTCGCCGAGGATTTGCTGGCAGGGGGCCTGGTTCAGCCGCAGCGGGAAGATTCCGTACGTACCGTGTTGTTTTGCGACGCGTGTCCGGCGTTCAGGTCGAGCCCACGAGTTGTGGGGGGTCTCACGCGCCGCCAGGAGTGGAGGGTTGGAGGGAGTATATGTCGGCGGTGTCCAGAACTTTGTGGACTGTGTTCTTACATGCTGGCACGATGCTGAAGATAAGAGTGCGCTGCTGTCCCCTGTGAACTTTTTGAATGCATTTATGCTTCCTGATCCGCACGACTGAGTGCAACCAGATCGGAGCCCATCGCTAAGGTCCGCTCTCTGGGGACGATTGGCTACTTGGTCATTTGGAAGCTTCGCCGTGACTCACTGGCCAGAAGGCTGCGGTTCGAGGTGCCCTGTGGAGCGCCATCGCCAGCTAGAGGCGCGCCGCGCTGGCTATTAACGTCTACCAGATGGTGACGCCGTGTACAGCTTATGGGTGACTCTGGCACTGCCTGAGGATTGACGCACTCCTGTCTCGGCGGCGCCTCGGGCTACACGATTACTCACACTGCTCACTCTCCCGCGAGGCTGTGCAGCTGCTGTCGCTTCCTCACTATTGCGACCTTACTCCCCCCTATCACATACCGCAGATACACCCCTTTAAGGACACTTCTTTTTAGTTCGTGTCCGCATATGCCGCGGATGTGAATGGAGTCCAGACTTACTCATCCTGTCTTCACAGCTGCACTACGAGACGTTCCACAGTTCTGTTGAAGCGGTGAGGCGGGTGGCAGATCAACCCTAGAAGAATGCGGGGTGCTCTTCCGCGACTGATGCGCGGCTGCAGGAGTTGGGGCGAGTCAGGGCGAAATCGTAGTGCTCCGGGTGGCAGGGACGGGCCTCCTTGCACGTGCGAATAACACAGGTGTGCGGTGTTGGGCTCGAACCAAGGGAGGCCTGGCGTCCTCCGGGTCCGATTTATTATCCCCCTGAACCTCCGGTGAAGACGACCTCCGACATGACATGGAGCGGGGGGGTGCTTGACGGCATTGAAGCCTCGGAAGCGTGCCTTGGCAGCAGGGATGCTGTGTCACCAGCATTATCACACTTGGGTCGGCTTAAGGATGCACTGCAGACAGCTGGTCTTTGTCTCGGGAGCGGTCCTTCTCGGACGACTACTGTGGCACTGGATGTGCTCTCCGACCGACCAAGGAACAGGAGATGACGCTAGCGTTTGCATTCAGTATGCATGGGCGGCCGGAGCTGAAAGGGGTCCGGGCGGGGGCGCAGAAGCCCGGCCTGGCCGCGGGTCAAGAGCTCCCCCGGAGGTGAGTCCGCCTGTTGCGACAGCCGCTGCAAACAGGTCATTAAAAGTAGAAGTGAAACGTGACTTTCTATGTATTTCGTTTGGTGATATCAACAAAACAAGCACACGGCCAGAAGAGAGTTCGTATCTGCGGAGATTCGTACACGACTGAGTTCGCCGGCCCTCACCTCTGTGCCTCCCCTCTGTGCCTCCCCTCTGTCTATGATTTCTCTCCTGCGAATGTGAAGGGAGGAGGCATCCTAGGTTACATCCGCTGTCATTGGCAGAGCAAAAGCCAATCACTGGAGGCCTCCTGCTGACTACAACTCTCCACTATCTGTCTCGAAAGTGAAGCTGTTTCACGGCGCGCGTTACTAGGGCCATGTGTCTAGTAGGAGAAGAGCCTCGCAGGCTGATGTTACGGAGTTGGGGAGTACAGTCCTCGCGGAGATGTTCTCTCTACAGTACAGAGGATTGTTACAGTGGTACGGTCAAGGCTTGAAGCCCGCCGTGATGTTTTGTTCGCTGGCATTCTTCCTTTCTTCGGCTGCCTACCACACGATTGCTCATAATTTTGATAGGCGGTGCCCCTAACGGCATTTTCGCTGCACTGTTGTTGCGACTCACGCACAGCCCGGCGCCTTTGAGGTGGCCGGGCTCACTGCGCACACGAACGGCGAGCTTACCCAAAGTGGCGATGTCTTGATTTACCTCCTCTAGTGAGCCTTTTACTTACGTCGACTAGAATGATCTGGGCAATGTCCTGCATGTACCACACAGGTTCGAGTGTTGACTGAAGTACTGAGTTCACTCTTGCCTGTCATTCTGTCGTCTACCTCGCTCCTTTAAAATTCTCAGACGGCTAGATTCTCCGTTTTATTTTTTTTAACGAGGCGACAAGTGTTTCTATTGAGGCGAGGTGATGACCGGACATCTTCTGAGATGTGTGCAGCACCAGTTGAATGGAAATAACCCCGTTAAAGTGCCCGCTCGTGCTCTGGTGACAGTCAAACAGGGAAAGCGTCCGAACTGGAGTGTCTTTTAGAACAAACGTATTCCAGGCTCTTCTTTCTGGGCGCAGGCGGTCCTGCGGCAGCCTCCTGCTCTGCAAGTCTCCCAGTCAGGATCAACGACGCCGGCGTCGGCTCAGCCTTCTACTTCTCCGGTACCTGCTCCAGCTCCGGAGCCCCTGAACCTTTCTTTGCGATCATCCTCCGCTGCTGCGTTCCCCTCCCCGTGTCCTCCACCAGCGCCGTTAGCCCCCTTCCCGCCAGCACCCGAGGCAATGCTATCCATCGTCCGACGACGCACTGGGCCACCCGGTTCATCATCTAGCTTCGTCGGGCCTCTTTATGAGGAACCTGAGAGAAGGAGCCAGTCTCAGAGGAGGACAGGGACACCTTCATATGCTGCATTAGCTCAAGTCACTGGCAGGTCTCCTGGGCCGGTGCGACCCTCTACGGCGAACCCGCGTAAGCGAATTGACAGCTGTCAAGCAGCTCGCTGCCGCAACACTTGCTTCTACGGGGCGCCAGGGAAAGTAGAACAATAGTTCTCACCTCGGTATGCGTGAGCGGGCGACCCAGAAAGCGGGGGTGATTGCATCCGAAGTTGCTGGCTGCAAACTCTTTTCCAGGGTGATAATGTGTTGCTGTCGTGCTGCAGTTATCTGGATACCTTACCAAGGGGCTGCATGGAGGACACTGTCCCTTCTGTCCAGAGGCGCTCCTGGTAGCGCTTTTCCATCGACTGGCTCTCTGGAAATTCCAGTCGTAGACGCCTCCCCTAGCAGGGGTAGCGGGCCTCAGCTCGTGGATCCTTTACCTCTCCCTCTAGATCCTGCTTCCCGTGCGCATCCCTACCACAACCCACAACGCGAAAGCCGTCGTAGACGTCTGCACACGTTGGTGTCCCGACTTTGGAATAGACGTAGCCCGCCAGGGGCACCCGGTAGCGGTCCACATCGTTCCCCCT
>NW_027162304.1:0-673 GCF_002600585.1 Cystoisospora suis
AGAGGAGGTGACGCTTAAAGAGTGACGTACCAGGATTGACGGGGTAAAGGTGACGTCCAGGAAACCACCTGAAGAGAGAAAGACAATAAACCCGGCCCATTTATTAACACCGGGGGCAGAACTAAGTGTAGGTAGGGTTTGTCCACCCACGGGTTCGTTTGAGGAACTCAAAGGGACTCTACCGGTGGTGATTCCGACCAAGGAGAAAAGCCTTCTTCCAAGCTGGTGCCTGAACAGAAACCTTAAGATAGCCCATAGATGGAAGAAAATTAGAGACTTCTTTCGTTTAAGGGCTCACTGCGCCTCCTTGGTCTCCAATCCTAAGAGAAACAAACCTTCGGTTAAACTCCAACCGAAGAAGAGGAACCCTTCGACAGTGGTGGGAGATAAGGCCTGGAAGAAACCAGTCACGGTGGGAGAATGGGTCAATCCTGGAGGGGGTGTAAGAGCAGGTAACCTGGGGGCTAACAGTCCCTGTAAAGGCGAAGGTCCACAGAGTGCCATAGAGCGGGGTCGAAGCCAGGGAACTGATATAGAACCAACTTCCGGGGACAAGGACTGTTTAGACTTACCCAAGTTGAGGAGCACCTGAGCTCCCGACCTCTGGCTATCCGACGGACGGTGCCGTCGGACCAATCGTCCTCATCTCCTGAGGCGAGGACCAAGTCGAAAT
>NW_027162305.1:0-321 GCF_002600585.1 Cystoisospora suis
TCCTCCACACGGAATGGCTTGGCATACGTCACTGAATTCGAGTAATAGCCCTTGTAACTCCGGTTCCATTGGCAGTGCCTCGGCTGGCTTTCTAACTCCCTTGCTCTCGGTGGTGACGCCGTCATCTGACCCGTGTGGTGTCGTGTCCGGGCAGCCGGGGACTTGGTGCTCCTGTTCAGCTGAACCTAACTTGATGAAGCCTAGCCATTCCACACTTCCCTTAGCCAACCACTTCTTGGCTTGCGTCAGCAAGCAATGTTCGATCCCGATTTGCACACAACGCCCTTCCTGTCGCCTGGATGTTCGCTGGGGTGTGTGACT
>NW_027162306.1:0-1463 GCF_002600585.1 Cystoisospora suis
CTGTAGCAGCTCACCGGCTGAGTACTAGCCGAGTGACCACTGCAGGCTTTGGCGGGCATATCACCAGGTACGCGGAATAACACACGCGACCCCTCCCCCTATATGCAGCGTTAGGCAGCGTCTGGACAGAGGAAGAGAGGGAAGAGTCCGGTTTTTCCTTCCCGTTAGGCAGCTCCGGACAGTAGGACGAGCTTTCAGTCTGCGGTGGAACAGACCTGTGCTATCAGTCTGCCATCAGGTGTCGAGGATTCGCTAGTAGTTCCCTACGCTAGGGAGTGGTAGCAGAGTAGACAGGAAGAGACCACGGTTGCTTCCGACCGTGCTGGGCGTGGCGGAGCCCGCACCTTTCCGTAGTCAGTTTCGTGTTTCACTAATGATCCTCCTGCTCCTTTTGGACCGACTCGTTCTCGGATGGCTGTGTGGAACCATTCATTTCCGCAGCTCGAGTACAAAAAACACAACGCACTCCCTCCTTCAAACCATGCGACCCTCCTAAGGTACACGGACGCAAAGAGACCGAAACATGTCATCTCTCCGTGCTGGAGTCCCCCGAGGCCCTCTCAGCACGTACTACTGTGATGCCATCTCATGCCTACGCAACCGTCCAGTGAAGACGAGGCCCCAGCCCTCACGAGGTAGGCATAGATGAGAAAAACAAAAAGCGCTTTAGTTATCCTTGTCTACCTCGTGACACTTGTGTCTGCTTTCACTTGGAAGGCGGAGGAGAAAGACCGCCCCTGCTGGGAGTCTCTTCAGTTCCTTCTGCATCGGCGCAAATCGATCGTCAGTGCATGCACGAGGTTGCATGTTCGCGCCCGTGAGTCGAGGGAGTCTGTTGCAAATTCCAGAGTAGGTTGTTCGAGCTTTCCTTTTCTTTGGAGCGCTTATCTAGCTTCAGTAGCTGAGATTTGCAGTCTTTTCATCTCCACGACTAAGCCGCCGGCCTTCTTTCCCCTCTTCCCTCTCCGACTTCGGACATCCCTGAACCCTAAGCGCCGCTGCTTCCTCTGCAACTGCTCTTTGTATCTTCACTTTCTCCCGGTGTATGTACAGTTCGTTTCCAGTCTCTCACACCGCCGTCAAATGCAGGCCGATCTACTTTTTTTCGGATCGATAGCGCGCTGTGTGCCAAGTTTTTCCCTTGTATTCTAGATCCTCCTGGTTGACGATGACTGATGACCCACACGCGCACTGAGAGAGAGATCTTCTATTCGGGAGGACACGCAAACGACCGCCACAGCGTAAAGTCAGCTGGCTACTACGATGGCGCCTTCTGTAAAGAAACAGATCGATTTCTCTAATGTTCTCTTGACACCGCGGGGGAGGAAGAGAAAGAGGGTCATCCTGAAAAAACCTACACTTGGAGTCAGTTGCTTCTCAAAGCACCAAACAAGGCAAAGCCGCAAGGGCGGACTCTCTCTGACTAATTCATGCAAAATTATCTCCTCTCCCCCCTCTACATT
>NW_027162306.1:1632-2014 GCF_002600585.1 Cystoisospora suis
TATCTATCTATCTATCTACGCATACCTCTAGACATGCATCCACATATACAGGTATCTTTATATGTGCCCAGGTGTAACCCTCTAGCTAGCAGCCCCTGTCGTCCTCCGTTCATCTGCTCATGTCGTCTGACCTGTGTGTCTGTATGGAAAATTTCAAAAGCAGAGGGACGCAAGAAGGGGGGGGAAGATTCCACCCTACTTCAGGATCGAGTAGAGTCACCACGGGCGGCTTCCTCCAGACCTTGAGTGGAGCACGCGTTCTCTCTCTCTCATAGTTCAGAGACATGGAGGTGTTTATGGCTATCCTTTTGTGTATGCATTTTTCATCTCTCTATGTAAGGGGAGCTGTATGTGTATGTGTGTCTTACTTCAGCTTCTTCCA
>NW_027162307.1:0-207 GCF_002600585.1 Cystoisospora suis
TCTCGTGCTGTGCAAGACTTGAAGAACACTATCATGAATGTACAAATGAGAAAACTATGCAAGGATTTCCCCAAATTGGCATTAGCCTTCCCTAGAAAACATAATTCCAGCAACACTACGCTTTCTCTCAACACGGCACCTCAAGAGAGGACTGGCCTTGCAATTACGCGTAGCTCATTCAATAGCACGGGGCACTGTAACGCCACA
>NW_027162308.1:0-302 GCF_002600585.1 Cystoisospora suis
ATCTACATATATATAGATAGATAGATAGATAGATTAAAGATAGATAGATTAAAGATAGATAGATAGATAGATTAAAGATAGATAGATATAGGGCTAGACAGGGACAAAGAGACGTGTGCTCGTATGGGCTTTGATTGAAGAGCTTCTTTCTTATCTCTTTCTTTCTCTGTGTGTTTGCATGTGTAGGAGTTGTATGGCTGGTAGGCCCAGTAGGTTCAGGGAAGACTTATGGAGCTCAGTATGCCGTCCAGAGAGTCAAGAGGACGGTGAAGAAAGAGAAAGAAAGAGAAGAAGAAAAACGA
>NW_027162309.1:0-130 GCF_002600585.1 Cystoisospora suis
CACCTGAAGAAGGAAACGCATTCCGTAAGATAGGAATTTTCAACAGACAGACGGAATCGGGAGCAAGTCAAGAGTTGGGGAGCTGGGGTCCGCTCGGAGGGACTCAGTACGCCGTACCGAAGGAAGTTCC
>NW_027162309.1:551-939 GCF_002600585.1 Cystoisospora suis
TCGGACCAGTCATCCTCGGTCCCAGAAGACAACCTGAGGTCGAATTCTTGCTCGGAGCACTCCGACGAGGAAGATTCGTCCTCTTCTATATCAAAAGCACGGGCCACCACACGGTGGTGGACGTCGATTCGACGGGGAAGAGTCAGACTAGAACGAGTAATCGAGGAACGTACCATGGTGAAGGAGTCGGAAACACTTAGAGGGGGTGTAAAAAAAGGAGTCGAGTTAGTGGTAGCACTTAAAAGGAACGATAAACGGGTCAGAAACACAGAAAGTGAATCAGGGAGCAGTTTCGAGACGGCTGAGAGTGAGGAAGAGGGAGGAAGAAAGCCCGAGAAAAGGGGGGAAAGGTCGTCGAAGACGTCTATCGTCTTCAGGAGGGAAAGTT
>NW_027162310.1:0-304 GCF_002600585.1 Cystoisospora suis
GCATGACTGTGAATTCGAACGTGCCGTACTGCGTCGTGAAGGCGGTCTTCCACCGATCCTGTTCCACCACCTCTACTTGATGGTACCCCTTCTGCAAATCTAGTTTAGTGTACCAGTGTGCTTTACCCTAACCCTAACTTGTTAATAAGATCCTGAATGCGTGGGATGGGGTAGCTATCTTTAATTGTGATGCCATTTAGCGCCCTATAATCAATCACGAGACGCAGACTCCCGTCTGCCTTGCCCACAAAGAACACCGGCGCCGCCACGGGTGACTGGGATGGCACAATGAATCCCTTCTCCA
>NW_027162310.1:783-930 GCF_002600585.1 Cystoisospora suis
GGGTTGTTAGGGCTCGTCGTGCTACCCTTGTTCCTCCTGTTTCCCTTAGTCGCTCGCCGTGCTGGGGTGGTCGCTTCTTCCTCGCTGTCGTCTTCAGAGAGCATGAACGGTGTCTTTTCCTTAGGGTTCTTCTCTCTGTGCTGTTTC
>NW_027162311.1:0-408 GCF_002600585.1 Cystoisospora suis
GATGAGTGAGGCGTAGTAGTCTGGGGATTGCTAAGATTGGCCCGCAATCCCCCCCCCCCTGCTGATAGAGCCGACGAGATCATGGTGTGGACCGCAGAAGTATTCGTTGATGCATGATTCGTAGTAACGCTCCTTCCTCCGTCATTCCCTCCCCCTTGAGAGGTTGCCGCTGCAGCAGCTGCGGCAAGAAGAAAAGATGATGGGGAGGCGCCTGTCCCACCCGAAGGATGGGAGGGATTCCCCGAACTAGATCCAGCATGCCCACCCCCGTTCACCTGTCCTCCTGGACCTCCACCCGGAGAAGACAAAAGAGAAGTTAACACATTTCGAGAAGAGGAAGATGGACTATTGGACGTAGGATTCGTTGTTGCATGAGAATGCTGGCGTGACGATGATGATGATGATGAC
>NW_027162312.1:0-244 GCF_002600585.1 Cystoisospora suis
TGGGCAACCGCCCTGACAGAGGGGAGGCGAGCTACTCACCTCCACACGAGGGTCGCGAGCGGTGCGCATCGCGACGCAGAAACAGACACGCAGGAAAGTACGGAAATCACAGCGACGGGGAACGGGAGAAAGCGCAGTTAGCGCTAAACTGCATGATAAGCTACGGGAAAGGCTAAAAGGAGGGAAGGCTAAAGGACGACTAGGGGAACTAGTCAGCCGGCAACTTACCAGCGGCGTCGGGTCA
>NW_027162312.1:534-2093 GCF_002600585.1 Cystoisospora suis
GCCGTGTGTGTGTGTGTGTGTGCGTCAGAGACGCCGGGCGTGTCTACTCCAGAGACGCCGCCCGGAAGTGTGTGTAGACCAGTGGGATGACGCGCCGGCGGGCCGAGGGTCGGTTCGCGCGACGCTAGAGGAGAAATGCATGCGCGAAGCGCTGGGAAGGAAGGTGCGAGTGCAGAGCATGGTCAAGTTGACCACGCGGAGAACAGTATGTGTGTGGAAGTGAACCCAACAAGCGAAGCGACAGACACTACCTGGAAGCCAGCTAAGGAAACAAGACTCAGCAAGCGGATTCAGAGCGAGGCGCTAAATCGCGCCCACAGCGAAGTCCGAGTGTCGCGCGACCTGTCAGAGCAGGTTGGAACGGGCCCCAGCTCAGTATACGAGACAGGTAGCGGAAGTGCTTATGCGGGGTACGATTTCGGGCTTTCGTGGATGGAACAAGATCAAACAGGGAAACATGTCGAACCGTCTAGCCCAGAGAACGGTATGAGTAGCGGCAGTGGGAAGGAGCGAGCAACGAGCAATGGGGCAGAGCGAGAGGCCACTATGTGCGTGCACCCGGACGGTGTGGTGGACCATGTGTCAACGCACAGAAGAGATCACCGTACAACGACTAGCGTCCATGAGGAGCCGGTACCCTGCCACTATGCTAAGGGACCCCAGGCCTACATGAGCAGGATAGAAGGGCTAGCGTGTGACGGCTGGGTAACGCGAACGGATGTAAGCTCGTGTGAACACACAGTGCGTGAGGGGTCAAGGCGTGCGAGCGACCCCACAGCAGGTACACCCGGAGGAAACACGATCGGGTTAAGATTGACGGATGGCCTAACAGAAAACAGCTATGCCACCCGAAACGAAGAAGTGCGCGAAGTACTATGTTGGCGGCGAAACGCCGAGGGTGGGTCACGACAAAGTTGGGGACCAACACGACGGGTAACGCAGAGTCAATCAGGGATGGCAACCTAAGGGTGCCTAAAGCTCAGCATGCAGAGAAGATTGCAGGGACGACTGGGAATAGCCGCCAAAGCGCTATGCAAGAAGGACGGGGTTCAGTAACAAGCTACCTGGAATGTTGCGCGTGCGAAGAGTACGCACGGTGGAAGTCGGAGAGCAGCGACTCCGGCACGTCAACAAAATGGAGCGTAGAAGATGAGTTCCTTTCAGGAAAAGAGGAGGAAACGAGGATGAATAGGAAGGACAGAGAAGAGGAGGAGCGCGCAGAAGGAAGAAGAAGAGGCGGAACTAGAACCAACGTAGGGACAGGACAGTCGTGTCAGAAAGGAAGTTCGCACAATGGGGTCTGCAAACTAGCACCGCAGAAAGGAAAGGATGAAGTAGATGAGAGATGGAAATATTCTCACCGTTTGAACGTACGGGCCGGAGAGCTGCCCAAGCTGCGTGCTATCGTAAACGGTGTGGAAGTGGAGACGCTAATGGACACTGGGTCCGCGAAAAGCTTCATAGCACCCAGGATAGCGAAGTTATGCAATTTAGAGAAGAAAACGCTGCAGGAAGCGCAGAAGTTCGTGTGCGCGAACGGTCAAGAACTACGCACGCGG
>NW_027162313.1:0-269 GCF_002600585.1 Cystoisospora suis
ACCAGCGGCGTCGGGTCATGGCGACCACAGGTCAGCCCGACGAGCCAAGCGACGGGGAATGGGTCGCGCGAACGAAAGCGCGAGGTTACCCAGCAGACCGGGGCTGCACACAGCGGGCAACCACAAGACCACCAGAAGGACCGGGACGACGGAGTGACTCGCCGAGCTAGCGGTCGGCACAGACGACGCCGAGTCATCGGAGAGCATCCGGCAATAAACCGAAGGCGTCGCTACTGGTTACGGATTAGGGCAGGTCCGGCGGAGCGGAC
>NW_027162314.1:0-440 GCF_002600585.1 Cystoisospora suis
GCAGATCACCGTAGGGGGGGCGAGCTAATCCCCAAAGTGCCATGCCGCCATGGGGACGCCCAGGTACTGACCGCGAGTGACTGCATGGGTTGGCCACTTCATTCGCTGCGAGGAGGAAACCGCAGTGAAAGTGCCGCGAGCCACGAACAGCCCGCCGTAAGCGAGTAGTCCAAGAGCGCCGAGCGCCAATGAAGGCACCCACAAATCGGACACGCATGGCAGGACCGGAGTAGCTCCAAAGTGCCGGCACGCCATGGAGAGCCTAGTCACTGGCCATGAGTGACGATACGGGCAGCCCAACAGGGCCGAGCCGCCAGGATGACACTCGCGTGACATGTGGGGGGGGGCAGCCCCAACAAAAACCCGGAGGCGCGGCAACAAGGGACGTTGCCAGTAACAAAAGCAGGGGAGGAGTTGTGGAAGCGTCTGCGGTGGTAACC
>NW_027162315.1:0-253 GCF_002600585.1 Cystoisospora suis
GAACCGTTCGCTAAGGTAAGCAAGCTGAGACCCGCCATGTGGGAGGCCTTGGAGACTGGCCGAAGGTTCCCTTGCCCAGAACAAAGACATGACTACTGTGCGGCACTGATTTTGCGCTATGTGCCAGGGGGAAACCTTTTCGTGCCGTTGGTATATCGGGGAAAGAGGTTTCAGGCCCTCTTAGATCCGGGGAGTGCAGGCACACTGCTTAACAGCACGCACTTTCCTCCTCAAGACCTGCCGGGTTACGCCG
>NW_027162316.1:0-1838 GCF_002600585.1 Cystoisospora suis
GTAGTCTCGGGACACCAAGAATCCTTACACCCCCGCCCCTTCCCTTTGTGTGTCGTCCATTCGCCTGCGTTTCTAGTGGCCGCTCCATGCCGGCCGGACTTGCTTCGCGAAGGGATCCGTACTCGATTCTGTCGCTGACATCTCCGCTGATTCTTTCGTCGTTGGCCGCTTCGGTCCCCGACGAACATTTATTATTATTTCGCTGTCAGGGCAAGGTTGCTCTCTCTTGTGCGTCATTCCCGGTAAGTTTTGTAACTCTTTCTGGAGATTTGCGGTCTCGCGCTACCGCTTGAGGCCTATCGGGATCTTCGGCGTCATTATCAGTGCACTCTGGAACTAATATTCTGTGGCAACGATTTTGTCCATTACCCTTCAGCCGCTCGGTGCTGTGGTCCTCAGGCCCCCCTTCAGTTCCGGCCTCGCCGTGTCCTTGAAGCGAACATTTCTCTGGTAGCCACCCGCAACTACGTTTATTTTCCTTAGGCTCCACTAGGAGGCTCCGTGATTCATCGTTTCTCGGACTGCGGAACACCGCATTGAGCGGTTCCATGTCGTTCTCGTTGGCGTTGCCGTCTTCACGGTGCCCGTAGGAATTACTCCTACCGTTTGAATGAAATTGGCCGGAATACCATGGTGCATCGCACCCCGTCAAGAATACCCTTTCTCGGTGTGGTCCCAACTCTATTACTTCGGGGGCTTCGCCTGCGTTGATGTGACTCAGCGTGATCCCCGCCTGCTGATTCTTCTTGGCCAGATAAGGAGGCTCAAACTTTGCTCGCTCACGGTCCCTCCATCCCGTGGGAGCAATCAGTTTCCCGACCGTGATGGGTAGTGGGAGCGGAAATGCCCCTTACCCCCACAATTAAAGCAAACCACTTCTCCCTGCTGTATGCCCATGCTCTGGTCCGTTGTCTTGAGTGTTGGCAGCGGAGAGGCGTCCGTTAAGCGGTAACTCTCCCACTTAGGTTTAAGTTTTAGATAACACACCAAATATGTGGACAGATAAAAAAGTTGATTATACTTTTTTAAAAGAAATTAATAAACTTAATAGTTTTTGTGATTTTTGTGGTGCACGGGCGCTGGTCTAGAACGTTGAATATTGCTTGGGGAGGTAACAGTTGCTCGCCATATCGCCTTCGGGCTACCGGTGCTTAGCGAGTTCTGATTCTGGAGTAGGGATTCCCGGCGTCTTGCAATCTCGCTCGCCGAAAATCCGTGCTTAGCACGCTGAGGAGTTGGAGGAGGGGGTCGCCGAAGATTGTAGGCTTCTACAGAGGGACGGAATGGTTGATTTAGAAAGTCGAAGTTCATTTCCGTTTGTCCTATCACTCGACTTTTCTGATGTGCAACCTCTGCCATCATTTTCATTAAAATGGCGTCCTCGATTTTTTCCGGCTGCTGCATAGACAATGGCACGGCGAGATACAACGGCAGGTTCCCCAAGAAAATTTCGAGTTTCTCTTTGGGGGATAAATGTGGACATTCCGAGGACACTCTGTTGAACTCTCATAAATACTCGAGCACTGAACCCTTGAACAGGACTGCTTCCGATCTTTTGCGGCCGTCCAGCTCACTATAAGGGTCAAATTATTCGATCATTGCTGCTTGTAGCGCGGGCCAGTTTTGGTGTTGGGTCTCTGGTGCAAAAGAGAAGTTATATCAGTCAAGGAGTGCAAGACTAAAATGCAGCAAGGCGGTGTCCTTCTTTTCTTCTTCGGGGGTTCGGGCGAGGCGCAAGTAAATCTCCATTTCGGCAATCCAGGAGGTGGGGATGCTCCCGTCAAAAACAGGTGGCGACTTCGGTTTCTCTCATCAGTGCATTTGCCGTGTTTGCTCCA
>NW_027162316.1:1907-2294 GCF_002600585.1 Cystoisospora suis
CCGAACCTTCGTAGTCGTCCAGATATCCCTGTCGGGCCTCTAGTTCTTGGTCCGCGTCTTGCAGTGAGTAGACCAACTGAGAGTTTGTCCGCCTAGGTTCCCCCCGAGCTTCTCTATTCCCATCTCTCGGTAGCACGTATTGTGGCGTTGGAGACCTTTGCGCTGTTTCTGGGGATGGATGGTCGTCGCCGGGATATGCAGCAGGGAGCGTCTCGCCCATGAGGAGAGCCTCGCTTAAATCCCGCACTTCTTGTGAGTACGCTGAGGCGCCTCTGGCGTTTCCACCTTGACCGTGCTGGCGTCCGCGTTTCATTTTGGCTGAGCTCCCAGACGGTACCGCCAGTTGTCACACTTTAGGAAAGAAAATTGGCAGCTGAATCGTGTGCA
>NW_027162317.1:0-836 GCF_002600585.1 Cystoisospora suis
AGAGTCGTAGCGAGGCGTTACAGGAGGCACGTGAGAGAAGCTTCAGACAAGCTTCGACCCGATACTTTTTTCACCCTGGCAACGGCTGGCTCGATTTCGGATTCGGCGCTGGGAAGGCGCCACTTTCCTCGCTTCGACTTGCGCCTGGTTTCAAGAGAGCTAATAGTGAGGGGGGTTGGGCTTTAACAAGAAAATGTATAGGCGACAAGCCACCATGGCCACGAATCTGAAGCGGCCCGCAGCAGAAGTGTGGTGATAAGACGTGCTCCTGCTCGCCTGTGAACTAAGTATGAACCTACAGCTTGCGCCCCTGACGCCACCAGAGCAAATGTGTGATGGTCTCGCAAGGGCTCCTCCATGGGAAAGGGTTTATGCACAGTACAAGAACTCCTCTCTGACGACGTTCCCACCAGTACTACGGTGGGTCGGAGCGCCGCCGACAGCAAGCCTAAGATGGTCTGGTGGAGCGAGAGGCGCCGCCCCCTACAGGCCGCCTGACGCCAGCCGGGTTCTGCGCCTGCCACCCAGAGCGACATCAGCGGACGCGGAAAGCGACTCTCTAGGTAGCCTGGATGACTGCGCATCTGTAAACGATCAATTAACAGTTCTACGCGACCAGTGCATGCATACTACAGGAGGGCAGGGAGCAGCTCACTAGTGGCCGGCACAGCACACCTCGACTATGTTTGGTAGCAGGGCAAGAATTGCACCCGACGAGCACTAATACTTGAGCTGTTCAAGCATTCCCCCTCCTATGGCACAGGACTACCTGTAACGGACGAAGCCACGGTAGTTGTAAGCGCAATCTGCCACCGGGCAGGGTGAGTTTCGCAGCC
>NW_027162317.1:961-1955 GCF_002600585.1 Cystoisospora suis
CCCCCAAGAAGTACGGTTCAAGACTAATGACTTGATAATGACAGTGTCGGCGCGTACGCATTTCTTACGGGCGTGAAGCCAGTATACTTGGCAGGGTTCGCCAGGAGTTCGCTAGCGACGTGCCTGTGCATGTAACACCGACAGTCACGCTGTACGAAGGAGGCTGGCGTATGACGGGTGGTGCCTCTCACTACACCTGCCGTAGGCTTCATCCGTTGATACCGCCGAACGAGAACTGAACTCTGTTTCGGCGGCACCGTAACACGGAGAGTGATCTGAGACTGCCACAGAGCGGACAGCGGTTTAAACGTTGTGAGGCACCACTTAATTGAATGAATGGTTTCGTAGGGATCGTGCAGTCACCGCTGCGAAACGTCTGCCTGGCGTGCTGCAATGAAATTGATTTGCCGAGTTCCCCACCGACGACGTGCAAAGGAGATCTCTCACTCCTGTATGCCAAACCTTCTTTCTGATACTGGACTGGTCCTGGTCCAGGGACGAGAAGTGCGGACAGCCGGCACGGCCGCAGATCATTCCAGCTCTTTGGCTCGAGTGCACCATGAACGTCTCTGTGGGGGAGAGGGCGAGTGCCCGCGCGCGATTGCGTCACTAGCCTCGAGGCAGACACGACGGTCACGTCTGCAGAAAGAATTCCTCCTCCCCACTGCCCTTCCGGCCCTCGCATGCCCCTGGTGGGGCGGCTGGATGTGCAGTGGAGACTGATTCCAAGAAATTGACGGATGGGTGGGTTGGACGGTGCTGCCCAACTCTGTCGGACGACTGACGGCACCCCGAGTGCCTCCCCTTCTGTTGCCAATGTGAAGCCGTAGCCGTCTCAGAAGACATTCTGTCAGTGCGTAAAACTGTTTGGGAGCAACGACGTGCTCGGTGCATCCCTTCGCCCAACTCGGGTGTTGTAGTTCTTGCCGGAACGGGGCGTCCTCACTATCCTGCTGATGCAGTATGTGATGCTGGCTGCTGCGGCATGCTCAGG
>NW_027162317.1:1987-12179 GCF_002600585.1 Cystoisospora suis
TATCGCCCTCCTTCATGTTCCTGCAGTCTCGTGAGACGAATGTGAAATTTCCTTGTAGTGACGAAGGGGTACGAGCTCTTGAGGTGGGCACGGAGACCTGTAAGCAAATATCCTCATGCAAACCAGAAGTAATGCTGACGGACGACGTGTCCGGCTCCTGTCTCCCGTTCTGAACACCGAGTTGGATTTTTCATAGTTCAGAGACAGTCTTCGCGGCCTCGCGTGCCCACATTGAGGACTTGTCGCAGCAGCTTTCCCAGCTATTAAGACAGTAGTGGCAAGACTTCCAGGCTTTGGTGCAAATTAAACAGGCAGAACGCAATTCTGATGGAGCGCATTCAAGTGCAGTGTAGGTGCCAACCTCCTAATATCGCGCACAAGGACGATACTGCCGCACCGGATCCGCTTTCATACGACAAGCTATGTCTCCGGAAATCGGAGGGGTCGGGGACAAACCAGCTTGCTCATTCATTCTCAGCTTGATCAGCGAAGGACAGCGGCAAGGCACCCGCGTAGCAGATAGATGAGCCTCAGCTTGAAGCGATCAAGCATCAGACCTCCATTCACTTAGTCACAGTTGGAGCACACGCGCAGCGCCACTGGACGCCGCTTTACCTGCTGTCCGATTACCTGCAGACAGGGCACACGGCCACCAGATACTCGTCTTCCTGCTGGTGAATCCACCTCACTATGCAAGTCCAACAGTAAATGTGTCCGCATGAAGTCGCCGTCGGGCAAACGCACTTATTCTGGCAGAATAAGCACGATGTAACAGCTGTTCCCATCTCTTCTCCTCCGTGTTCATCCCGCCGGCACCCGGCCAAACCGGGATCTTTTTGTTTTATGCGGTCTGTCGCACAACTTTCCAAGCCCGCGGCCGGATACAGACGAAGCCCCACTCCGGTGCTCTCCTGCAAGCCCCGCTGCGAGGTGACAGGGAGGTCGGGTTTCAAGTTATTTCTGTTGTCCTTGTCTGCTTGGCCCTCTCTTCGGATCCAGAGACCCCTAGCCGGTTTCTGAGCCTGAGAAGCTTTCCAAAGTTCGTGTGCCGCTACTAACTCTCGGAGAGAAGCAAGCGCTTGCAAGCCCAGCAGCAAAGAGAGCAATCTGCACGGTCCCTCTGATTGAGACGGCTGCCGCGACCGAGTAGCAAAAGAAGCGAATCGAAATCCTGTTACTCTGCAAGCAGGACCCCATGCCACGTATCAGTTATGAATGCGAACCAAGTGTGCGCGTCTCCTGTTGCTCTACGACACATAGCGGTATACGCTGGGGTGGATACATGAACTGACTGATCATCAATCCTTGTCCGTGCCTGTCTATCCAAGGCCGAGCACTTCAGACCGGTGGTTCCTAGCGGTGTGCATACAAGAGTGTCTGTAAGGACAAGAAGATTTTCTACGCGTATCACTCTTCAGGTGGCACGGACATCCCACGCATGGAATATAGTGGTTATACACAGACGGACATCTCTTTTTGCTCACGGAGGCACCATCGTCTGCTTTACGTGTGCCAGTCTTGGGGAGCCACGTACAGCAACGCGAAGAAAGGCAGATCAGTCACGGTGCAGAAGCTGCTGCGATGCTTATGGGAACGCAATACCCGTGTGTGTCCGGACGCCGGACGGTCACGCTGCAGTCCCCGAACGTTACCTGGTAGATATATGGAGGTGAGTGGCATTCCAGAAAAAAATCGCCAGGTGCACGCGCCGGGCAGCTGACAGCAGTAACCGACAAAAAGAGAGACGTATGCCGACGAGCACTCACAGCAGAGGAGGAGCGCCGCCAGTTGCATGGAGTGCCTCTCCTGATTCATACCTGTAAGCAAGGTCCCGAAGATTTTGGTGCCCGCTCCTCCGCATCGCCTGAGTAGGGCAGGGCAGTCAACGGTGACCGGTTAAGCAGACACGTTATTAATGTGCAACCAAAAGTGGGTCTGGGTGACAGCGACACAGATAAAGGAATGAAGAGGCCCGTGTCGCCAGCCTCGGTACATTTTGACGCGGGAGAAACAGTCACGCACATAGGCTACGTCCCCACCGCAAATAACTTTCTGGCTGAGCGGTGGGTCGGACTGGACAGCATTCAAGTGCTTAGATACGCACAATAGAGGAGGAAAGTCGAACTGGCTGTCGGAGCTGGGGCCCTGGGCATGCGATAAGCAGCAATTTGGCAATGCTCCTACCACATCGAAGGCAGTTGCGCGGCCGAGCAAACGCACCTGCTATGTCGACACGCCGTGCCACTCCAATAAAACCTACCGAGAGATTGCGCGGAGAAGCAGCGTAATAACTGGGATTGAAAGCGTTCGCAGAGCTGTGATCCCTAGCATTGTGCTGCCCGAAGGTAGGCGAACGTAACTCCTGGTGCGGTTGCCCGGTGACTCCTTTTTTACCTGCGGTACGATACATTGAATAAAGACAGACCCATGTTGGTCGTCCGCACTAACTTCAACGTGTGTATTCAATGCTTCAGTGTTCTTCGCCGTGCGCCCTGCCCGCCACATAGTGCTACACGAGTCCATTTACGCGGGGTCCTAGCTGCTTTTTCTTTGCAGACTATGCGACATGGACACGCTGTCTGCAGGAGATTCTCCTCTCCTTCCCGCTGGGTCCTGTACCCTCCAAAACCTGGGCTCCTTGGAGCTGTCGGCCGCACTTCTCGCTTCTCACCAAGCCCCTCTTCCTTTACTTCTTTTGGCAAAGCCTTACCAAGAGCAAGTTGCAATACTCTTCTCCTAAAGACTGACCCCTCCTGGCATAACAGCACCAGAAGTATGCCAGGGAGAGCGCGGCCTCGGTACAGATGCCATATCGACGTACTAGGTGTTCACATGCATCTGTCAGACTGAAAGCACCTTCAGTTAGGACCGCCACAATGGCGGACACCGAAGGAAACGAAAAACAGCTCCACGCCCGCCTTCCGAAGTCTCGTAGTCTTAACTGTCCTTCTCTTCCGGCCTGCTTTATCCGGTCACGGAAAAGACTGGCCAACCTTCTTACTGACAACACAGCGGGGACGAAGGACAGTCGCATTTCACTGCAGCCAACTCTGAACCACTCCGGGGCCACATGCGCGCCATTCGAAGAAGACTCGCATCCGCAGGGACTGTTACTTAAAACGCCGTCGTCCGCTGCCCCTCTCTCGACCTCGCTAGGAAAACGAGACTTCTGTTTGAGTGGCCGTTGACCGTTCTGTGAGTGCTGCGCTACCCCGCCCCTATGTCCGTGTGCGCCGCTGGACGCGCAGGCGAGCGGAGCGATGGCACCACCGCGAGGAGGCTCCGAAGGAGAATGTCCAACTGCTTCCTCAAGCCTAATCGAAGGCGCTCGTGTCTGCGACGTCGGAGAGTGGCTGCCACCGCCCAACTCCAAAGCTGGAACATCGGTCACGGCCTCATCATTACGGTGCCGAACCAAAGCAGCACCATGGGTGAGGACGGTGTGTGCCGGTCTCGCAAGCCAGAATAATTGTTCAACTAGCTGATGGAAGTAGTAGTCATCCTTCTGTGTTGCGCGGACAAGGTCCAACTGCTGCGGCTCCCTCAGATAACAAATCCAGCGCGCATGCTGGGTGTGTTGGCGCTGCTGCAGGGAAGCCGGCTGCCTCGGAGCAGCTGCCCGGAAAGGTGGTGTTTTTCTCTGGGCAGTATGAGCCGCTGTCGCCGCCATCTCCGGAAAAGACCGACACCATTTGGCGTCGAAGGCTTGTCGGTGTATTCCGCCTGTCTGCACCGTTCCCCTCTCGAGCTTGTGTCGCTGCGTATCTCAGCGAGTGCGCGTGGTTGAGCAGCGCGAAAAAATCCCAGACTCGGCAGTCCCTTGCGTGATTCCCGCAATGACGTGCTCTGTGCGGGCAACCAAAAGCGACTGCGGTCTGAAGACCTGCTGCACAACTTCTGGCACGGCACGCTCACAGACTGCTTAGGTATCCATACACACGCTGGACTGCAGGAAGGGCCGCAGTTCGATTCAAAAAGTGACAAGAAGAGTAAAGCGTCACTGTGTCTCTATCTGACAGCAATACAGGAGCACCGCAGTGTCTGGGCAAGGCCACTACCAAATGGTGTCTGTGTCTACACCGAGGCCTGAACGCCGCTTGGGCGGGGCGAGCGGCGCAGAGGAGAATGACAGGGCCCCGAACTGGTCTGTGGGTCAAGAAACGGCCGTGGAGCTCAGTAAGCCACCGCTCGCGGCAACTGGGACGGTGATGGCCAAGTCCGCGGGACAGAAAAAATGAGACCCAGGAGGGGCCACTCCTGTTGAAAACGGGGCAAGTCCTTTCCAACACCAACGACCGCAGAAAGGCCACCCAATACCTAGGTAAGACAATCTCGAGACATTCAGCTGGCTCTTGCTCGAAAAAAATCTTCCCGTCCTTCCCGCTTCTCTGGTCAGGTACAATGTTTTTGGCCGGTTACACGCTGTACCGCACGGAGCCAAAGCGGAGCCCGTGCCATTTGGGCAGGGGAGTCCATGCAAAAGAGTTTCTGCGGACCGTCTGCCTCGAAGTCCACAACTGTAACGCCTGTGATACCCCTCTGCAGAGACCGGTTTTATACCGGGCCTGGTACCGGTCTATGACTTCTGCGCTGTCAACACCGTCCCAACGCATGCCTGTCCCAAGTTGACCTGCGAGTCGTGTTTAGTAGGCCCCCGGCCGCCCAATTTCTCTTCACGTTGTCGTTCCCTGCATAGCTGAGAGATCCTTGCGCGCTGGGAGGAGCCCTGTGGCAGGGTGTGCCCGCGACACACTCCGCGAGTCGGGAAGGGCCGGTAGCACTGCCGGCCTTGTTGCTGACGCTGAGCTGCGGAGGTTATTATCTCAAGCCACAATCCGTCTCTCATTTTCAGTTGGGTGGGCGCACAGCGGAACAGTGCCCCGGTTACACACGGGAACTCATCGGGGCCTACCACCAGGGGCCGCCTTATCTCTAGCTTACCCTGTCTGGAAACGCTGCTCAGAACGAACGAAACAGTGCCTGTGAGCAAGACTAGGTTCAGACACAGTTCCGAAACAGTTGCCTTCATGAACAGCTTCCAGTACAGTCGGTTACAAGGAGCGTACGTGTGCACCGCGTTGTGCACGGGTCAAGCGGGGGAGACGGAGACTGTTACATGAGGGAGTACACCACCAGATCCAGCGAAGCCGCGCTCGAGTGCGGGAAGCTTCCGGGAACACTGTTCGCATGCGCGAGCGGAGGCAGCGGAGAAGCTGTTGGCATGCAAGTTTTGCCAAGAAAACTGCGAGGAATTGAGATTCCATAGGGTACGGAAGTACAGGGCCCCCGTGTATATTCCTCGGATGCGTCGATGGCTTCAGAAGAGGTGCCCCGTTTTTGTGCTGATCCCCGGTCTGGAGCACTGCATTATGTACAAAGGTGGCTTTGTACAGAGACATTCAAACGAGTTTGCAGTGGTTCTGCAGACTGGCAATCGTGAAGATGTGTAGCAGAGCATACCCGATCAAGAACGGCTACATCGGTGCTTTCCCCGGTGATTTCTGGTTCTCTCAGGGCACGTCGTTGTCAAGGAATTTCACTACTCGGGTCCTGTCTCTAGCGCGCTGGAAACGGGAGGTCTCTTGAGTTAGCAATGTGGCCCGTGTTCGTGGACTGCGGCTCTGGGTATGGGACGAGGCTCGCTGTCTGGAATGGTGCACTGCGCAGAAGCGAGCAGATGCCGTGTTCGCCTGTTGATAAATAGGACAGCGTGTCAGTCAGTTCCACAGGTTCTCAGCGCCTGTGTTGGGGGCGTTGCAGGTTTCTTGGTGACGTGCTTGTCTGCCGCTTGGCTGCTCACTTTTTCGTGTCCTTTCTAAGCTGGCTAGCTTTCTGTACTTGCTGTGCCAGATGCGGCAGGCGGGTTGACAGTTTTCGGCCGTTAACTGGGGAGTTTTGTCAATAATTCATTTTCTTGGTCGCGCGGTTGTGGCAGCCTCAGACCCGGCTTTGGGCCGATGACCCGAGAGCGCGGAACCAGAATTAGTCGTTTTTGAGCATCGTGGCAAGTGCGGTCTCTCGTCTGCGTCTGGACTGCGGGCGACCGAAAGCTGGACTTTGGGCGCTGGTTCTTTCTTCTCGGCCCGTGACAACGTCTCTTTGTGCCTGAACTCCCAGCCTACATTAAAAATCTCGTTTTTCTCTTGAAGTCAGCGTGAAGGCCTCACCGTCCGACATCGCTTCTGTCCTGTTCTCGTTCTGCCGTGATGCGCTCGCGTATTTGTTCTAAGAGAATTCACAAACCCAGGGGTGTCTGGGTTGCATTCAGCTTCGTGCATAAGCTGGATGAATTCCCTAGTCTGGCTTAACTGTCTCACACGCTATGCGGCTTTTTGTGATTCACAGCAGATTATCCTTTGTCGTCCTGAAGCAGTTGACCAGTCATGCGCCGGCGCTTAACTGTCGGAGTGTGCTTGGCGAAGCGGAGGCGCTTCGTATAGCAGGCGCGGTTTGTCTGCTTTGTGTCAGTACGTCCCACACTGGCGCAAAGCGCCCCTCGCTGCCGCCGGCACATGGGTACGTTGACGGCCGGCAGTAACTGAGACTGTCATTTGTCCGGGTTTCTTTATCTTCCCGCGCTGTTTCTTTCGTATGTCTGTCTGCGGACATGGATTTTCAGCAGGTGCTTGTGTCGAGCGCTGTCAGCGGATTGCTGGTAGGCTCCCTGTGCACCCCGTTTGACGTTGTCAAGAATTATTGGCAGTTCAACCCAGCCTGCGCCTCGAACCGGGCAGATCTTTCGGCGTGGAGCGTGGTCCGATTGCTTTATAGGCAACAGGGTTTGTCGGGTTTCTGGCGGGGCCTTGTACCTGCTTACGGAACAATCATCCCTGCGAACGTGACTTTTTTCATCGCATACGAGCGCCGTTCCCCGGACGAAGCCCCTGCATGGGCGGGCATCAAAGCAAGGGCTGCTGCGGTCCTCGTGACAGCTCCCATGGAACTGGCCAGAACCACTATGCAAGCATCTTTGGGTTACCCGGAGGACAGGGCAACGCTGCGTCAAGTACTCAGTCAAGCGGTTAAGCTCGGAGGGATATTCAGCCTGTGGAAGGGGGTGCTGCCTACCCTCATTCGCGATCTGCCTTTCTCAGCTATCTACTGGCAGTCGACGGAGTACATGAAAGCACTGAACGAGCGATTCATCGGAGGAACGGAGTTGCGAAGCAAGCGCCTGAGGGGGGGGTGGTCTCAGCCGGCGAGAAGTAACCTGTATGGCGGGACTGCGGACGAAGAGAGGAAAGCGGTCAGCAGTGGGCGGATATTGCCGAACAGAGCGGAAAACGCTTCTGTGTCTGTTGCCGCGGGCCCGTCTGCCTTCCGTCCTTTTGATTCTTCCTCATCTGCGGTCTCCATGTCACCGGCGAAGGCTGCGGCAGACTCATTCGTCTCGTCTTCCCTGTACCAGTCGTTCATCTTTCCGTTTTTTTCTGGCGCTCTCGCCTCAGCAGTCGCATGTATTGTGACACACCCGTTCGACGTAATAAAAACAAATATTCAGGCCGGTTCACATCAAATCGATCCTGAGTTAAGACGCATGGGTTATCTTCAGCTCTTGTCTCGTGGAGTCGTAGACATCAGTAGGAGCATTTATGGCCAGCAGGGGCTCAAGGGTTTCTCCGTGGGCTTAACGCCAAGGCTGCTCAAGATTGTTCCTTCGTGTGCAGTGCTGCTGGCATCTTACGAGGTGACAAAATATCTTTGCGGACAATCACTGCTCGACAGCATGTGACCAAGGCGACCTCCGGAGCTACGCTCGAAACCCACTGTTCACTTCAAAGACTCTCTTTCCTAGGAAGGTCAAGCTCGAATCGCAAGTAGCGCACAATGGACGGAAGTGCTTCAATGAAACCTGTAAAAGTGACCGCCGTTTGGCGTTTTGGCGGCTGGCGCGTCAAGTTTAGACGTGCTGGGTGTGGCCGCAGCAGAGGACATCGCTACTTGTTCTCGCAGTCTTGCTGTCCCCTTTGTAATTGTTTCCCTGTTATTCTCCGTTCTCTTCAGGGTGCTCCGTTTCAACCTAAGGCGCATGGAGCTACCATTCCGTTAAGTCCGGACACCTGAAGTCCTGCTAGGTCTCACCTGCAGTCAAGAATCCGAGGCAGCTCGGGGAGCCGCATTTGCGGCCGCGCATAAGCTACAGACGGCGATTCGCTTTTCCACATGCCGGGTCGACCCGTAGTGTGCGTGCAGATCTGTGCTGTAGTGAGCACCGGGCTAGTTGCAGGCATGCTATCTTGTGCCCTAGGACGTACGAGCTACGCGGATCTCCCGCCCGAGTGGCTACGTCAGTCATGGTGTGCACGCTCCGGGTCTGTCATGCTCCAAATGTAGTAAGAGCTCAGCACTCAGTTGGTATCTTCTTAGCTTGCGGACGCTGTACTCTGCGGCTCGGGGTGAGCGATATAGGGTTGTTTGTTTCATATTCAGCCCTGCAGTTGGCCGGCCTTCACTAGCCAGAGCCCCTCTGACAGACTGTGTGGAACCTGCAGTCAGGAATACCTAGTTGCTTTCACCATTCTGAAAGCTGCTGTCTAGACTGAAAGCTGAAATGTAGCGAAACTCCCTTGAACTCCGGAGGGGGGACAGTGCCTTTTCTCGCTGTTGGTACTGAACTGTCCTTCGATCCCAGTGCCCGCTCAGTGTCAGCGGAGAGACTTCCCACCTCGTTAACCGAACTATGCTGGCAGACGCGTATCCTTTGTTTCAAGTTGTTGCAGTAGCCGAAGCAGACCGAGGCGGTTAACTTCTCTGTCAACACACACAACTGGGGGGNNGGGGGGGGGGGTGTTGGAAACCCACGGATTATGTAACGGCCCGCTGTGTCCGGCACTGTGAGAGCGGTTCTTACAGTGCGTTTGGGCTATCAGAAACCTCAGCTAGCTACAAGTCGGCCACACGCACAGCTGCAAAACTGTAACTCGTACACACGGTGAGAACGCGTCACTGCGTCCCCGCCGTGAAGGGGCCCGAGCGCGCCAGCGCGTGCTGTGTCAGGGGGTTGTAAACCCATGAACCAGAGTGCTGCAGTTCTCTCTTGTCTGGCCGAGCTGCAGGCCAGCGCCTTCTACTGCAAGCAATTCCTCGTGCCCCCCAGCACCCTCTCGGAGGGCTCGAACCTACTCGGCTCTTCAGTTTAAGCTGAATTGTAGTGGATCGGGACGAACCCAGCTTTCCTTAAACTGCTCGGCGGGTGTGACCTTGTGCATCCCCCGTGCGCTTGCCGTCTCCTGGGTCAATTGCCTCTGCTCGGACTGTGCGACCAGCAGAACTCTTTCGAAAAGGTGTGAATCGTAGCCCGTAGATAGCAAGAATACGTGCAGGGCCCGTGTACGACAGCGTTTGTACTCCTCGCAAGCACGATAATAACATCTGGCACAGAATTCAGCTGGGGAAGACTAGTTAAGTACCTGAGAGGAAACAAGACAAGACCGCCCTACTTCTTCTGCAGCCTTTGCTGCGCTTGCGCTACCCTTTCCTCAGCCACTCAAAGGTGTTACAGTCACCGGACGACTGGTGGTTGGGCAACGCTCCAGGGAATTCTTCAGGTGCCTGTGCACACACTAGAGAGAAACGGCACGCATGTGTGGCTTCTGGACAACACGATTGGAGGCGAAAGCTTTCGTGGGAGCGTAAGGTACCCATGTTGCTACGCCACAAGGGGTAGCAGCAGGGTCGCTGCACCAGTAGTCCCGTCCGTCTGTCGGTAGGGCGGAGCGGACTCTCACTCTGCACGGAGAAGTCCCCAACGAACCAGCACATCCTGATTCCCTGTCGGAGGATAAAGGCGGCGTAGATAACAAGAAAAGTATAAGCGTGTGTTGGTTACTCGACGGACTACCCGTAGAGTCATAATCACAGTCACCGAGCGGAACAAGACAGGTAACGACACCAGTGGGGTTGCAAGACGACTCTGCAGACGGAGCTGGAACGATGCAGAGTGACGTGTGCGGATTCTCTGCACAGTGATGATTGCGGGGAAGGTAAAGACCTTTGCTGTGAAATATCTCCAGTAGTACAGCTGCGTCTTCATATCCCGTCGAGGGCAGTGAGACCAGTTCAAACAAGTCTTGGCGAAACGGCCTGTAGTCCAGTCAACCGGCACACTCATGGGTTCTGGAGAGTGACGAGTACCAGTAGAGCGAACTGTAGTGCCCGCTGCACAACAACGGGCGCCACTAGATACTGAGGG
>NW_027162318.1:0-8745 GCF_002600585.1 Cystoisospora suis
AGTCAAAGCGCGGGCGTTACAAGGAGCCTGCAACAAGAAGCTGGCTTTTACGAATTGCGGTGTTTAGCAAGTTCATCGGCCCGCCAATCTCGAAGGTCGCAAGTCACTGAAAAAAGAAGTGCACACAGAGATACGAATGCAAAGCCAAGGAGTAACACATGATAAACCAATATGCAAAAGCAAGCTTCTGTTGGAGCCGGGCTTGTTTGAGTGGGGGGATTGCTTTCACTGATTGGATCATCATCTGTCAGTCTTTCTTTGCATTCTCATCTGTGTTTACACTTTTTTTCCCGGGACCCCCTGATCTTTCTAACGAGATTGACGGGCGGATCAACTTGACCTAGTCATGGACTGTATGCACACTCAGGTACTTTTCTGATTCATTCTTCACTACGATCGCCACTCGGACTGCGGCTACTATCGGGACTACTAAGACAGCTTTTTCATTCCTAGAACTAGTGATTCTCGTACTGCGCTCACTGCTACTAGGAGATTACTCTTCCGGTCAGCATTACTATCACGACTGCAGCTCTTTCTATCACTCCTACTCGAGAGGGCAGGAGTGTTCTCACGGCGTCCTCAACACCTCCCCACCTGAGACGTTTCTTTGCTCACTTAGTATGAGACAGAATGAAGGCAGGTGGAACCTGGCAGAGGTGCTTCGGCTACAGACCGCTCAGGCCGGTGAGGGAGTGTTCCACCCAGTCCGGCGATCAGCCCTACAGGCAGTTCTGATGGACTTAGGAGGGTACCGTAAGAAGACCACCCTTCTCCTTGGCTTTCAACAGATCGGTAGGAAAGAAGAAGACAGCCCAGCAGCAACGGTCAATGCTCGACTCGCTATGTCGGACTGGAGTGTACGAAGAAATGCCACACCGACTGCGATTGCTCGGCCGGATGTGGTGAACGGTGTATTTGACTGACGTACAGCTGCTGACGTGGACCGTGCCAAACAGCCTTACAAGCTGACCGTACAGCCGACACAGCTGTAGGTCTTCGATCATGGTACTGTTGCAGTTTTTGAATATGAAAGCAAATTAATGGCACTAAGATGACCTCACTTCTCGGAAGGCAGGACAAGCCACGACATACGTCAACGAACTGAGAGGAGGCGTTAGTGCATCGACGAACTGTGATAGACGCCAGGAGGCATCCAACTTGCGCCATTCTCAGAGGCAAGGTAAACAGGGCGCCTCTGAGTGGAGCGACAGACAGGTCAGTTGGCTCAAGTCGGAGATGCTTCAATCAGATGGCCGGCTCGTTTCGTACAACCTGAGTTGGTCTCGAAGTGTTCATACAGTCTCCGCAAGTCGGCAACGAGAGACTGGCCTGCCCTAAGTAACCTCAGAAAACTGAGAAGCACGCCCGGATTCCCGAGGAATTTCGGAGCCTTTGCAGTGCTATAGGAGAGGCTGGCCGCTCAGGCAGCGGGTCTTCGTACGTGATGCTGAAAAGGAGAGCCGGACCTGACATCTCTACAGATAAAACAACATCGTAGCCACAAGAGGAAAGAACCTGTCCTCTGTGCAGGTGCTGGCTAATTAAGACCGCTGGTTACCGGGACAGCATACAACTGACGAGACAGTCCTGCTAAGCTTACTCTCAACCAGGCCCTTTTAGTACGGTCATCTTGTTTGTTGCGAATGAACCATCCACAAGCACAACCGTTGAGTGTAGTTGACCAGTAAGGCAAAGCTCGGATCCCCGACAGCGGGTTGGCATTCCCGCAGAATCCCTAACTTGCTTCTGTGGCGTTCAAGACTTGTCCAGCTGTCAACTTGAATCACCCTGTCATGGAAAAGGGGACGTAGTAGTGGTTAGGTCCTTCAGCTTACAGGATTTAACAGTTCACATTCACTGACAAGCAGTCACAGAAGAACAGAGATCTCGCAGTTCGTCGGGTGTCCATCTGTAGTCTGAGAGGGGGGCCTGTCGTTGCTTAATTGTTCCTGGCCTGAGGCATGTCAGCTGCAGAGATATTCATCATGTTTTCGGTGCAGACCTCGAAGGAGGACGCGTCGTGTCAAGACTGGTGGACTCACCAGGGCTTTGTACACCATGCATGATACTAACCGCGCACGCGCGAGTTTACGACTAGAAGCCGGCCAGCTCAAGTCTACCGGAGAAGAAGAGACACCGGACTAGCTGTGGTGATACTCCGTTGTCGCGAAGTTTTCCCTTCACAGACCGCCGCCTCTTCTCCCTCACTATCGTTTGCAGTACAACGCCTGCGCGCTTCCGGTCACAACACTCCTTCTGAATATTCGAAAGTACAGTGAATCGCTGTGTCATCGTTTTTGTCTTAGTTAGCTAGAGGGTCTGCAACGGAACGGGCACCCGGGAGGTCTCTGCCACACTACGGGTATTTTCCGGAGTGCACCGGAACTGAGCCGACAGCGAGCCAGCGTTTACGCAGTGAGTAATTCCCTTCAATGACAGTTCAGAAAGTGTTTTCTTTTCATTTGAGGTGACCGTTCCGTTGACATACTGCTGCCGTCAAGTACAGGGTATGTTCGAGCTAATAAGGTCTTCCCGGTCTACTAGAAAGGCTTACCGAACAGAGGCTACAACGGGGGAGGGGCTCGCTAGCCCCCGGTTCGGCCCCAGTCCCTTCCTTCAGGACGGACTGCAGCTCCATGCAACCCTAACCCCAAATCTCTTACTGGGCCCCCGCCCTCCTCAACTTTTTACGGCTTTTGCATCGGCGATCGTTTTTCTTCTCTGCTGAGATTTGCAGCATTCCTCGCGAAAGCGCAGACACGAGTTGACAGGAGATCAAAGGACTAGACGGCGACAAGTGCGGTACCGACAAGGCAATCGACGTGTCACCTGACCTTGTCGTGCCGTTCGTAGACCCGTGACGGGACTAGGCCTCCGTCGACGCCCAAACCTTGCCCCAAGGGTCCCGTTTGTATTGCTCAGTCAACCACTGCTTTCTTTCCACCTTCTAACTTGTATGTCCTGTGGTGCGATTAATGCTGATTATATGAGGGTGAGCTGTGATGACTGCCGGAATAATGAAAGAACGCTCTTGGAGTTCGTCTTTTTACGGCAAGATCGCCGCCTCTCTCGAGTTTCTCCACCTACGACGCGACTACTCATTTTACTGTTGACAATACCGGGCTAACGTGAAGATAGGTTTGATCCCTCATAGCGAGAACAGACAATCCAAAATTTGATTGGAGTGCCCGTCCTCATCTTGTGCATGTCCTTGTGGATGGGTGCGGATCAGAAGACTGGTTAGCCATCTCTCAGCTTCGCTGGTAGCTGGAATAGACGGTCATAGTCGCAATCGGCTTGACAAAGGTGTTATCGCCCTTGGAGTCTCAGGGTTGTGGTAGAGGTTGCCCCTGCTTTCCAAGTGAACTTTGAAGATAAGGCGGACCACCGACCCGACGGCTGATTTAACACCCGGAGGGACTGCGTATAACGGACGTGTTGGTCACCACCCTGCGTGATACAGCTGCTTGTCTTTTTCACTGTGGCGATGGTTCCTTTCCTTTCTAGGGAAGTGGAAGGGGAGAGGGATGATGAGATGTCCGTGAATCAACCTGTTTGTATGTACTACTGCGGTCATGGGAGATTTCCGCCAGTAGTTTTAGCAGCAGGGGTAAAAACTATGCCTAGGGGCATGCACAGGAAAGAGTCCAAAGAGCTTCTCCTTCGTCTTTCTTCCATACTCGACTCCTCGGACTACGCCGGCGTGTTCGCTCCCGTTGTACATTACAGATTATAGACGAAGCTTGCGGGAGAACAGAGACCGGCAACGCCCCTCCCTGCTACAGCTACAGAAACCCCGACTTTCATTCCTTGTTGTGATATCTAGCAGGCAGTTTTCCTGGCTTTTCATCCGTTTCATACGGACGTTTCCGATGTTGTTTTGTTTGTGGTTGTAGCGGCCGGCTGTGAACCGTTCATTCAGCCTCACCAGGACAACTCGACAGCATGTGTCGAGGAGAGAGGACGGGTGACGGTGACTCTGTAGGCCATCCCAGGGGTGTTGGTTCTCCGGCTCCCTAGAATGCCTTCTTTCCTTCTTTACTGATGAAGCTAATAGGCTGTTAAAACCAGAGGGACTGTGATAATGATAATACTTTTTCTTTTCAAAGCTTTTCTAAGCACAGCAAGAAGAAACACTCGGTGATTAGTCTCTCTCTTTCTTCCCCCCCACTCTTCTTGCCCGCCGTCAGTCCGAAGTCTTCTCTTCTCATTCAAAACGATCTTTCTGAGCGAGAATTGACTCGCAAACAAACGCAGAACAACGGGAGATTTAGATTGAGGGAGAAAACGCGTTCTTAGGGGAAGAAGCCAGAAGGATTTAGGCGATTCCGAAACGAGCCATGCGGCCGGGAGAGCAGAAGGAGCAGAGAAGTTGAAGGTGTTGCTGGTAATGATGCGAAGGGCGGCTCTTACTAGTCCTCAGCCCAACTGCCTCTCTGTATATGCTGTAGGGAGTGAGTGAGCAAGTAAAACGTCATCGTACCTACCTACCCAAATGGATGGACGAAATCAAAAGCAAATATGAAACAATAGCAGCTGAAGATCTCATGGGGAGTGATGTGACTTTTCTTTTTTTTTCTTTTTGATTGCTGTTCTTTCTTTTTGCCGGTGTTTCGTCGATGGGCCGGCGGTCCTTCTTCTTCTTCTGACAAATGTAGTAGTGAATGAATGATCCGAGAACTGCCTTGTAACCTCTCCTTTCTCTTTTTTCGCTTCGGTTCAACTCTTCTTCCGCCTTCTACAAAGAACCTACATAGAAGGATTTGTCAACTATACGTAACATGTTCACAGTCGTGTCTTCCCTTCTCTTAGTCGGATCGTTCTCTCGTCTTCCATGTGACACATCTCCAGTTCTAGCTCCGAGGTCTCCATGCTCGCCGGGAGAACTTTCTGTAGGAACCTCAAAATTCAGTTCGTTCATTTGATTTAAACTCAGCCCAAGTCGCTGGCCTGCCGTCTTTTTCTTTTCTTTACGTCTTTCCCGACTTTTTGGTAGAGAACACACTCTTCAACATCAACGGCTTTCTCTCTCCAAGAGTCGCTGCTGCCACCGATCCCCTTCCCCCCTCGCGATCTCCCGTTAATATTCCATCACTTTCTTCGTGTTTCCACTCAGTTCCTGCCTTCGCTACGAGGCATCGGGTCAGTTTCCGCCCAAAAAGCAGGCTGGTGATATCGGTGACTCGTTTCTACGTTTTCCATGGGATCCTGTCATGAGGACCCCTTACGAAATCTTCAAGCGCGTTACTCATACATCTATTACGAAGTCTGTTAACAATGGGATGGATGGTAGTTCATTTTAAGGTGAAAGAGATTTTCCTGTGAAAGACGCAGACAGAGGAACGCTGAAGGAGAATCACTACGTGGGTAGTCGTTTGTCTGATGTATGCTAGTAGAGTTCATTCAGTGCCAGGTACTCATTCCTCCATGAGGTGTATGTACACCTGAGTTCCAACCGTACCACCAGGAAGTGGTTGATTGTTCCGGGTGCCTGTGTTTTCTACGTTTGCTTTTTTGTGACCCGTTCGTCCCCGGCTCTTCTTCCCCTCTCACGAGTTTCTTCACTGCATTAGTTTGTTTCATACTCCACCTGTTGTTCTTTTCTTTTCTCCTGAATGTCTCGTATCCGTCCGGATATGTCTGATTTCCCCGGTGACCCATCCACCATCCATCGATCCTTCTTTCATTCAGCCTTTCTTTTTTCAAGCAACGGGAGACAAAAGAACGTCTGTAGATCGATTGTCCCGGCATCTCCAAGTGTTTTGTAAACTTTGAGTCAGCAGAAAAGCGACTTCTTTCTCTGGCACGTCTGCGCGGCCTCTCTTCTTTTTGCCCTGCTTCCCTTTATTCCGGTGTATGTACAGTTCTGAAATCCGGGGGGGGTTTAGACAGTAGGAAGGAGACGCAGTGTCAGTCGTCTGGTGTGTTTCCTTTCTTTCTTTCTCTTTTGAATCAACTGCGGTAACAGGCTATGAGTAAGGAAACAGCAGCTTCTATATGTCCGAGTCTTCTACGCTCTCAAAACTTCTTCAAAGCTTCTCAGCAAAGATCTCAGACTTCTCTTGGTTTTCTTCTTTGAGAAGACGAAGAGAGAAGAAGGCGAGGCATGGGTCTCCCTTTCATCTGAGAAGAGAGACAGGAGATTCCTCTTCCTCGTTGCTACTCTTCTTTGGAGAGAGATCGCTTTTCTGTAATAAGGAGGGAATGACTCCTTGAAAAAAAAACGAGAAAGAAAGGAAGAACAGGATTCATCGAAAGGGGGGACGGTCCAGTTATCCTATCTCTTGATGATGCGAGGGTGTATTGCCTCCCAGTGAGGTGTATATACACCCCAAGATCCCTGTTGTTTTACAGTTTCCAGCAGGGGCTTTGCTATCTGAAGTTCTCTTTCATACACAGGAGACGAAGAGAAAGACGAAGATTACTCCTTCTTCCTTTCATCGTATAAACCATCTTCCAAGTGCTTCCAGCTCATCGCTCTTTTCATAGATCTCTCTCTCGTCTTCTCTCTCGCTCTGTTTGTAGTTACTTGGTATCTGTAGACGCCAATCTGTGTCATTCTCTGACTTCTCTTTTTGATTCTCTCCTTGTATCTCGGATGAATGTTCATCATCCTCACTTACTCAATATCGACAGAAGCGTTTTTTTTTCTCTTCTTGCTCCTACTCTACCATTCACTGACTGTGTGTCTTTCCTTGTACGATCGCATCTCTTTTGATTAAGAAACCACCAGCCAGCCAGCCAGCCGTCTTACACATTTAGCAGAGGTATTTTCCTTGCTGTCTATCACTGCTCTTCTTTTTCTTTTCTTCATTCATCTTGAGCCTTTTCAAGGAGGGAGAAAGAGACTTGTTGATTAAAACACAACTCTCGTCTGTCTTCCCGGCGGGTGTGATGATGATTCTCAGCTACATCCTGGTGTATCTACAGCAAACAAGATGGAGGGTAAGACAGCATATGTAGAGGATTCCTTCTCCTTCTGGTGTTAAGATCCCTGGGAGAGAGAGAGAGAAAGAAAGTCAACTTCTTCACAAACTTTGACACAGGGGGATAGGTATCTTTTCTTCCTCTCCGGTCTATTCCCACCTTCAGCCCGTTGTTTTTCTTCGTTCCTGGATTCATCACTCTCTTGACTAAGCTTCTTTTCTTTCTTGTGGCGGACAGAGGGGTCTCAAAGACGCTTGCAGTTTCACCCTTCCAAAGAGATCCATTTCAACTGTCGCATGCAAACCCTGACCGCGGCGGTGTATCTCTTCTGGTCCTTTCATTCTCTTCGGGTTGTTTTAAGTCACTTCTTTCTTTTCTCCATAGATTCCTTTGTGTTTTCCCTGTTCTTTCGCCCGTCTATCTTGCACATCTCTGCTCCTTGGTATCTCTCTTTGTCAGGGAAGTGACCCCATTCAAGGAGAGTCTTGAATGAAAGGTGGTCATGCTGCCTCTTCTCCTTCTTCGATTATAAGACGAGTAAGATGCCTTCATTCTACGAGAAAGAAGGTTCTTTTTCTTCCTCTTCTTTCTCGAGTTCTTATCGTCAGAGTGAGGGCTATCAACATGATGGTATGCTTCGGGGACATGACGGTGATGAGGTGTATGTACACTCGACGTTATCATCATCATCCTCCTCCTCCTCCGCCTCCCCCGGTTCTCAGATAAAGAAGAACCACTCACAGAGAAATAGAGACTCCTTCTCAGACAATCCCTCTTCTTCTCCCCGTCCGAATCATTCTTCATGTTCGTCTCTTCAACCTGCAGTAGGAGAGAGATCGCCACGATTTACAATTCCGTCCTCAGCCCCCCCCTCTTCTCTTGACTCCTCCTCTTCTTCAGGTTTCCGTTCCTCCTCTACTCGCTCTCACAATACTTTCGCCTCCTCCTCCTCCTCCTTTTCATCGGGTCCATCCTGTATTCCTAAGGCACCCCCCTTATTTTCATCATCTTCTTCTTCTTTCGGTAATCCTTCTTCTACTATTGGAAGAGAAGAAAAAAAGTCTTCTTACAGAGCAGCAGCATCATCGTCTTGTTCTTCTTCAGACAGCCAAGTTAAAATTCTCACCGATCATCGCGATTCTTCGAAGACCAGAACGTCTTGCAGAAGAGGAAGAAGAAGCACTCCTTCATCCTTTCGTTCGCACCGTTCTTCTTATTCATCTCTCCAAGAAACCGAAGTTGCTTCTCAAGAAGAAGATACAGAGGAGATTCCTCATTTTACATTAGGAGGAGGAGGAGGAGAAGCAGAAGGAAGACAAGACTCATCAAGTGGCAACAGTAGTAGTACTAGTACTAGTAGGAGGCGTAGCACCTCTTCGTTCGGTTATCCTTCTGAGGGAGGAAGAGGAGGTGCTCCGAAATCTTCTCTTTCATCTCTCCCTCGAAAGAAGTTTATCTATCAGTCCGTTCAGATGTCCGCCCCACCTTTTGATCAGTCAGTCACAGGAATGGAGGGAGAAGTAAGGATGAGAGAGCGGAATAACGACAGAGGAGTTGAAGAGGACAGCTCTTCCTCTTCTTCGGCTTATCAACCGCATCGACCCCATTCTTCGAGTTCTTCGGGAAGTGCTGTAGAAGAGACCACGAAGGGGACATCTCATGGAGAGACAGCAGGAGCGTCTGCTGTCTATACAGGGAGAAAAGAGGAGATCAAAAAAGACAGCCAAAAAGATACGGCAGATCCTTCTATCTTACCTGGCTCTGTGCCATCACCATCCAGTAGAGAGAACAAGGCAAGAAGAGGAGAAGAAGAGAAAG
>NW_027162319.1:0-136 GCF_002600585.1 Cystoisospora suis
AGTTCTCTACTGCTTGGACTTTTAGCGGGTCCGGCTTAATTCCATGCTTGTTGACTATATGTCGAAGGTACGCGACCTCTGGCAATGCGAGTCGGCACTTCTTGGGGTTCAGCCTGATCCCCGCAGTCCGGAACCT
>NW_027162319.1:653-1131 GCF_002600585.1 Cystoisospora suis
TAACCCGTGAAGGGGGGTCCCCCGCGAATCTGAAAACATCTCTATAGCGGTGAAGGAGGTCGATCAACCTTCTGAATTCCTGTTGCATTAGGACCCCTGCTGTCTGACGAAGGGAAGGCATCTCATTTTCCCAGGCGGCCTCGTTTCCCGTTCGTGTCCCCCCTAAGCAGTTGGAAGATTCCAGTAAGTCGCTTTTCTTCCGTATGGCGAGGGCACATGTCTCTACACGGGCGATTATCGTTCCTTTCTTTATTCTGCAAGGTCTGGCCGAGGGGCTGCAGGCTAACACCCATGTTGGTCCTTGTTCAGCATAGCCGTGTTCTATCACAAACCTGCGGGCCATAGCGCCCGCTGCGTGGAACGGACGTATATAAATGGGCGGAGAAAGGGGTTGTGGCAGACCGACTTCGATTATCATCTCGCTTCGGGCCGGGACAGTCAACGTTGCTGCAGCCGTTAATAGTTGATTATTCCGGTT
>NW_027162319.1:1325-1599 GCF_002600585.1 Cystoisospora suis
TAAGAGCCACGGGTCCAACTCGGGGCAGGAGTTCTGCAGTTGCAATTACTGGCACCTCTCCCAAGTCTCGACTGAACCCGCACATTTTTCGTTCCCCGGCCCTTTCCAGGGTTATCCCCATGTCCTGTAGTCGCCTGGCTAGATCTTTACCGATAATGTTTTCTTTGGCTCCGGTGTCGAGGAGCATCCTTACTCGGATGCCTTCAATGGTCCCCCATACCCTGGCACTCATGCGATAGGATTCCTGCTTTGCCAAGGTGGTGCTCAGGCCTAC
>NW_027162319.1:1814-2569 GCF_002600585.1 Cystoisospora suis
GGGGGTGAGTGGCTGTTCATTTGTCCTTTCTCTCTACTCCTTGACCGATCCCGTCTCCTCTTTGACTCTGCAATTGGCCTCAATTCTTTCTCCTTACAATCGCTTGTGGAATGCCCAAAGCCTCGACAGTTCCTGCACTGGGGCTTATCCTTAAACCAACAAACAGACGCCAAGTGCCCTTTCTCCTTACAAATTCTACAGAGGGGAGGACCCCTCTCCGAGTCTCTGTGGCGTTGGCCTTTCTCCGGTCGGGGCAGTTCCTGGCCCAGTGGTTGTCCGTTCCGCATTCGTAACATTGACCTTCCCATGACAAGGTGGCGTCTTTCGCAAATAGAATCGCGGATGGGGCCGCGGCGCTTTGGGTAGCCTGCCGTTCGCGAACCTGCTCTGCTCGTGCGAAAGCCTCAGCCCGGGCTTGACTCTGCTCCAGTGTCAGGGTAGCGTCCTCTGCTGAAGCGATGACATGGTTTGACATTCTGGGAGGGAGTGCTCGGTAGGCGCGACGCAGCGTCTCATCGTCCCATACTGCCGTTGGTTTCTGTAGTATGGTGCACATCTTCTGCTGTAAATTTCTAAGTTTGAGCAAGTACCCCCGCATTTGCGTGGGGTTCACGCATACGTTCTTAAGGTCATCTAGCTTCTCGGCGTAGTATCCTATCGGGTCGCCGCCGTACGCCGCATGATGTGTAATTAGGTAATCTCTTAATTTCTGGTGCCGTGACCCGGACCTGAGCCCTCTCGAACCGTGAGTGATC
>NW_027162320.1:0-287 GCF_002600585.1 Cystoisospora suis
ATATATATGTATATATATACGTAAATAGATTGATGGAGAGAGTCTTGATCATGTCTCTCTCTTTTTATGCAGCGTGGCCTGTCTGAAGAGACACAACACTTACGAACATCTACATGATGGGAAGAAGAAAAGGCGAAATGAGTCTTATCCACCCCCCTACTCTTCTATTTGCTCCTTTTTATGTATCTGTAGAATATCTCTCCACATGGGGCTTCTGTGTGTCTTTGTTTCTCTCTAGGAAGCAGGATAGATCTCAAGGGGATCAGGGAAGAACAGAGAGAGAGAGG
>NW_027162320.1:720-846 GCF_002600585.1 Cystoisospora suis
ATAGATAGCTTGAAGATGGTGGGATAGATGGACACCTCCCTGTTTTTCTTTTTCGATTGTGCTGAGGAGCCAATCCAAGAAGAAGAAGAAAAAGCTCTTCATCTTCAGTGAAAGTCTTTCCTCCTG
>NW_027162321.1:0-479 GCF_002600585.1 Cystoisospora suis
GGGCGGAGACGTCCCAGCAGTTAGGTTCCTGTACAATCCCAATTCGATCTTCGGGCGAGTGGCGCCCAAGCCGTGTATTGTGTGGAAACTCGCGTGAAACGTCTTGTTCGATGTTGTATGGACTTAACTCGATTCAATTAATTAATTCGATTGTGGAAGGTCGATGGTCTCGATTGCGGGAAGCAATCGAGTTGCACCTATTTAGCCAGTGGTAGTAGAGCATTGTGGGGAGCGGCCCCGAACATTTAAGGCAGTAGAACTTTTTGATCTTTAATAGTTAGAGTAAAGCGAGTTTAGGGTGTGCAGCAGGTTATTCTCCTCAGACAGTGTGACTCAATTGACGGGAAGTCATTCGATGAGCCTTGCGGCTTACACCGACTACAAAGAAAATGATTAATCAATTTAAGAAAACTAATTAACCCAAAAGATGAGGCGTGCTACCTAAATATCACTCGTTCGCGGTTCCCGCGTATCTATTA
>NW_027162322.1:0-1487 GCF_002600585.1 Cystoisospora suis
GCCATTACAAGATTGATTGCCCAAAGCGGGCGGGAAACTGATGGCTCTCGAGCGACCGAGGGATCGGTCGAGAGCGAGGAGGTTCCCTCAGCAAGTAGAAGATAACGTATCAGAGTGTCGTGCAAAAAGCACTGATCTGAAAGATAGTGGGGTCGAATCAATCGGGGAAATGGTGACGGAACCGAGAAAGGCGAAGGACATCGGTGAAGGAGCGAACTACGAACCAGCAATAGTGGTGCTGGGGGTCGACGAAGATGAATCGCCGTTCGTGTGCAGTGTGGCGCAAGACGCCGGAAAGAAGCGGGTTTGCGCGGCGAAAGAGCGCCGCCGAGGGAGGCCATCGCCATGGACGAGAACTAGCGGGGTGAACTGGTTCATTACGAAGGATGGAGACACCGTTGAGAGAAAGAGATGCGCGCGCGCGGCCGTGCGGCGCATCGCAGTGCGGATAAGCCAGCCTGGCAAAAGCGTAGCTCGGGGGAGAATAGTGGTAAAGTTAATGCAACGAAAGAAAGCTAGGAAAAGGGGCTCTAGGACCATAGCAGCAAGTGGGACGAGCCGGACAGGTTGCACCGACGGTAAGAGTGGTGCGGCAGGAAACGGTCGTCCAGTGAGCAACGGGGCGCCGGAGGAACCACTCTCCGAGGAGCTATTAGTTCGTAACAAGTCAAAATTGCTAAGTCGGCGAGCGGAGGACGAGAGAAGCGGTAGCGCTAAGACGGAGCCAGACGGGAGAGCTTCAGTCAAGGGGGATCAGGACGAGAACGCGAACTACGAGGATTGGCGTTGGCGTGCGAAAACAAGCTCACACGAGCGAACCGTGGGCGTAAAGATACTAATGGCACAGAGAGGAAACTCTCTTATAGAGGACCTGTTGGTGCGAGAGTCGTCGAGGGAGCGTGCGAGAAAATTCACCGAAGATTGTTGCGCGAAGAGGTCAATCATGTTGCCGGTCAAAAAAGGTCGGGGTATGGGAATGGACCGCCCCGACGAAACTGTACTGAGCAAAGGCAACCAAGTACATTCGAATGATTTCTCCGGTGAGATAATTCCGGAGGAATACACGGTCGCGACAATGAGTGCCCACGATGGCACGCATCTTCTCAGGATCGTCCTTATCACGACGGGTGCGGGCGAATCCGAAGAGATAAAGGAAAGGCTTCGAAACAGTAGAGGAGGCCAAATTGACAGAGTTAGCCAAGAGGCGCGCCAGGCGGCCTCTAACTTTATACGAGAGATCGCGGAGGCCAACTACCCAGACCTCCTGCAACCAGGCAGAGCCGTCCTCCTCCAACCAGATCTGGAAGAGGGTTCGGGGGAATCCGAAGTCCTTGTAGCGCATACAGTGGCGCAGGAAAGGAAACAGGACAGGATCGGGCTTGACGGCCCGGAAGGTGAGATCGCTACAATAGCAAGGAATGTCGCGGATTGCGGCATTGCGGGCGCGGACTGCAGGGAAGAACACACATGTCAGGATTTTACAATCC
>NW_027162323.1:0-372 GCF_002600585.1 Cystoisospora suis
CACGGCGTACGCCTATCCTGCACGGCAGCGGCAGAAGGGGGGGGGGTTGTAGATTATTGTATGGCGCGAGACAGGGCGCGACGAAATAAAGGGCAACACTGCAAGGGGAAAGTGGAGCACAGCTTATGGCTCATTTCAGTAGTTCAAGTAGCTACTTCGGATTGTAGTTTAAGGTGGAGCGGAGTCTACCGAGCACGTACATTTGCCGCGGCCGGGGCTCGAGGCCAGAGCTATGGCGTTGCACTATAGTCGATGTTTGTTACGGCCGTACTCGTGCTGGAAACAGGTGGCCGTGTGTGTACGTAGTAGCTTTCCGCCGGGTGTCGCCTACCAGCCTCCTCTCTCTTGAGTTTGCCTTTGTTTCTCCATGGA
>NW_027162324.1:0-340 GCF_002600585.1 Cystoisospora suis
GAGAGGTGAGAATGTGCGAGAATCGGCGAGAATAGCACGAAGTAGGACTTCCAGTAGGCAGAGCGACCCGAGTGGCGTACAACGGTATACGTATGACCCTCGGAGAGGCCGCGGGCGCGAAGATCAGTTGCCCGCTGCCCGGGCAATAGAGCCCCAAGGAACGTCAGGAGGGAATCGACGACCAAGGAGCCCTCCGGGAAGTTTAGACGGGTCAGAAAGACGGGACACCCTCACCGGAGATGCGGCACACGAACTGGACTGCCAGAACGCCGAGTTAGCCGCCGAAGAGGCTAGATCGACATTCTAGGTTCTTCGCCGAAGGTACTGGTTCAAGGTGACC
>NW_027162325.1:0-287 GCF_002600585.1 Cystoisospora suis
ATGCAAAAAACTAGAACCTCGACGTTGGAGGGAGGCGGACGTCAAGCAAGAAGGCATCTCTCGCTGCTAAGGTGCACGCCACGTGTTCAGGCCAAGTGCAGAGGCCGAACTACGGCCGCAAGGAATGTCAACAGCAATCTCGTGAACACTATGGTGAGCAACCGTGCGGTGAAATGACCCCCAGGGTGCGAATCCACTGGAAGTCGACCGTGAAGCCCCCGTTCCTAAAAATGCCCAGAAAGCACAGCCGCGCTAACAACACAAGTTACACCGGTGCCCAAATGGCG
>NW_027162326.1:0-415 GCF_002600585.1 Cystoisospora suis
GACTAGGGTCGCCTAATCATAATTTTGACCGTGACCTCAACGCGTGAGTGCCTGAGTGGCGTACGTTGAACGGCGTACCGATGTGGAAGGGTGACCTGTGTGGTGAAGAAGAAAGAATCCTGAAGGAATGAGAAGTGTTGACTGTGTGGAATTCGAACTTCGCCGTGTAATTTGGCTGAACTACCAATCCTCTTGGCGCAACATTGCGCTGGTGAACAACTTAGCGGACCGCGCGTTTGTCCGCGAGCTAGTTAAGTTTAAGGATTATAGGGAATCCTAATCTCGAGACGAGAGCTAGTTTTCAGGAAGATAGTAGTTTGTGTCTTGCCCTTTGGTGCCGAAGAGGAGGAGACTGTTCGCCGCTGACTCCGTGTCTTTCGCCCTTTCGCACACCCTTGTTCGCACGTTTCCTACC
>NW_027162327.1:0-2613 GCF_002600585.1 Cystoisospora suis
ATCTATCTTTAATCTATCTATCTATCTTTAATCTATCTATCTATCTTCCTTTATGTCTGTCTGTGTGCCTATATAGATCTGCCTCGGTAGGTATGTATGCGTGTCCACCTATATTGTGTATGCGTATCTCCCTCCGTGCGTACAAGTGCATGCAAGGGCATACATCTATAGGTCTCTCTTTCTGTATGTGAAACGTGTCTGTGTATCTTTCTCTACACCGTGCGATGTGTGTGGGTGAATAGGTATTTATGGAGCCTCTCGAAAGCAGAAGAGTTTCTCGAGTCTCGACGGCCGCATATGGAGATTGAGAGAAATCACATGAAGCAACTGACTCAAATCGAAGCCTACCTAACGCTTCGACAGAAACGCACTCTCTCCAAGGAATGGACTGTACCTACACCCTGTAAGAAACACGCAGGGTTCAAAGCTGATGGGAAAGAGAAAGGTCTCAAGAGAAAGAAAGNNGAATGAGAAAGAGAGAGAGAGAGAGGCATGCGTTGGGTTTCTTGACGGAGATGGGGATCTCTTTGGCCACGGCGATTCTTCCATGTGTGTATCTGTGTGTCTTAATGCTTTAAGGAGCTTCTTCTTCTTCTTCGTTTTCTCGGCTTATTTCTCTTGAACCAGAGAGAGATCAGATATATGTAGATCTCTTTACATCTATCTATCTATACGTGTATATGTAGAGAGATACGTATATACAGAGAGAGAGACACGGAAGAAGAAGAAGATGAAAGGTTCTTTTCTTTTGTCCCAAGCGACGAGTGAGCTTTCTTCTTCTTCTCATTAACCTCCGTTTGATAGAAAAGATTTACATCCATCTATCTTGAGGTAGCTAGCTGTCTATACACCAGATGGTCGTCATTCTCTTCCAGCTTTGTCTCTCGATTTGCAGATGATCTCTATCTTTCTCTCTCTCTCTCTCTGTTTCTCTCTTGTACCTGTACGTTATCTATGTATAGATCTAGCTCTCGCCATTCTTCATCTCTTTGTCTGCGTCTCTATCATTCTGTTTCTTTGTAAGTGGACTGATAGGTCCTTCCCGAGTATCGACTTTTCTGCATACAGATCAGTCCCCCTTCAATAGCTACATGGAGGTGTGATGTACATACACCTCTATGAATGACCGTAGATCTATAGCTATATATCTGTGTCGATGTATGTGGATCTATGTTAAGCTGAATTGTCTATACTTCAGATTCTCTCCTCTCTCTTTGCTTGGCACGCGTCACGTCATCCCTAGGTGTCTCATTGAGAGGTCGAGGAAAGAAGAAGAAGAAAGAAGGCACGCATTTGAACGAGAAAGGAGGAGAAGAAGAGGAAGAAGAAGGAGAAAAGAAGAACAAGACCAAGGACAAGAATAAGAAGAAGGTCAATGAAAAGAAAGAATATGAAAAAGAAGAAGAGGAGGAAGAAGAAGAGGAGATCTTTGAGAATGACCACATTGTAGTTGTAAACACATATCTAAATTCTCTTCACTATCGAGATCTAATGAAGAAGAAAAAGAAGAAAGAAGAAGGAGAACCGACAGCAGAGAGGACCTCTCTCTCTTCTTCTTCTTTTCTTCTTCTCGACGCGTCCTCTTCCCAGTCTCTTTCTTCGTACGAAGGAGGAAAGAAGAAGAGCCTTGCCAGGAAGGCTCCCATCCAAGAGAGAGACACCAAAGAAAACTACAAAGAAGAAGAAGAAAGAAGAGATACACGCCTACATGAGAGTGACGGTAAGCAAAGAAAGATAAGAGAGAAGGAAAGGAGACACCCCTGCTCTTGTCTCCTATATGATGAAGACGATTTAGGATGGCGATCCGCAAGGAAAGAGAAGAAGGAAGAAGGTTTCTAAAAGAAGGAAAGAAGGGAAAGAAAGATTCTCTCTTTCCTGTCTTCTTCTGCTTCTTTTCTCTTGCATGAAGAAAAGGAGATTGAGGGAGGTCTATGTCGATATACCCAAGAAATCTTTGTGCATGAAGAAACTTCTCTCTATCTTCCTTTCTCAACATGTCTCTTTGGATACATACAAAGAGAGAGAATAAGAAAGAAAGAGAAAGANNNNATAAGAATATGTAGAGAGAAAGAAAGAAAGCTTGTCAGAAAGATGTCTGTACAGATCTATATATAGACACACGTGGAGAGTCAGAGAGAGGGGGGAAAGCAATATGTAGACATACTCATCTATCTATATAGATAGATATGCGGCTAGATATATACATGTATATATAGAGAGAGATAGATATACACAGGTTGATATCCTCTTGGAAGAAAGAAGAGATTGATACCTTCTTTCTCTCTTTCTTCCTTTCTCTGCTTCTTCTTCTTCTTCGTCTTCCTCATCTTCTTTTTCTCCTTCTTGTCTGTCTGCCTGTGCTAGGAGAGAGAGAAGAAGCGGAGAGTGTGACGAGGCACCGAAGACTACGGTGGATGGATGAAGAGTGCACTGGAAGAAGTCTTTTCTCAACTTCTTCTTCTTCTTTAGATCATTCTCCCAACCTTCTTCCTCTTAACGGAAGTGGGACGAGTAGTAGTAGTAGTACTAGTAGTGAGAGTGGTAGTAGTAGTAGCAGTAGTAGTAGCCTTCTTCCTTCTCAAGCAGCACTAAGATCTTTCTCTTCTTCTTCTT
>NW_027162328.1:0-649 GCF_002600585.1 Cystoisospora suis
TCGATGCTAGCGCAGACCCAGAGTGTACTTCATCCCCCCTGCTGCTGCGCGTTGTCAACGGCCGCCGGTCACGTTACCCAGGCTACGCTGACCGTGTGGTCGGGAGAACAGTTGCACCGAAACAGTCAACAATGTTGTGTTCTTGAAAGACTGACTACATCGAGCGAAGCCCGTCGCTGGGATGTCATGATCACAGGGCGTATGGGCCCAAGTCACCTCTTCTGCCCGCGCACGGCGACGCGCCGTCGTGAACTCCTGATCGGGTGCCGCAGGCCGTGATGAAAGTATATCCGCTTGCTTCCCTGTTTCTCCTGTGCTGCAGATCGAGGCGCGCGTCGCAGCACTTGGAGTAGGTGCTCAGTCCATCGGAACCCACGACCCAGAATTCTCAGCTTTACCAGCGTTCACCCCTAGGTCAAGGCGGTGGTAGGGAGCCTACTTACGCCGGAGGAATCACTCCGCTAGAGGGCACCACCCGCGCCGGAGCTATTTTTCTCGTATCAAGCCGAGAACAGCTCATCATATGTGCTCTGGGATTCGGCTTCTAGTCCCTCTGATTCGGTCCCGTTGGCTTGACGTTATAACAGATCGAACGGAGGGCTCGACAAGACGCAGAAGCGGTGCTGCGGGCGCAGCGCCAGAAGTGTAA
>NW_027162328.1:677-964 GCF_002600585.1 Cystoisospora suis
ACTCCAAGAAGAGCAGAAGGAGGTGGGAGGTGCTGAATACTTTGTTGCTGTCTCACAGTGTCGGCCGAGCTACGGACGGCGAGAAAACGCCCTAAACCAGCTTCCACATTTGCGACTTGGACTGCTTGTCTTGGGCGATGTCAGCCGCTTCGTTTCTTCGCTAGGGCTTGCTCAGCCAGGACTGAGAGTTGCCGTCGCCGTCTGTTGCGTAGAATTGAGCCACTGCGGCAGATGGAGCAGCACGCCAGATCCGACACCTGACGGACTTCCAGTGGGGAGAGTTTACC
>NW_027162329.1:0-377 GCF_002600585.1 Cystoisospora suis
AATGGCCCCTCCTGTTGCTCGTCCAACATCTTGGTACTGGGGCTCGTTGCGTGGTTAGCGCACGCTTGTTCTTCGCTTATGTGACTCATTTCTCGTACGTGGACCATTGAGTCGTGTGCTGATGTGTGAAACGCGGTAGTCGGTCTTCGTCCGTCCGACTTGGTGCCTCCCCTGTGCTTCTCGCGTGCCGTGCAACCAACTCCTGGCCGGTTGGCCTGCTGAATTCTTGGACTCCCAAGACTCCTGGCGCTTCGCGCGTCTTTTGCCACTCCTGTGGCGTCCCTTGGCACGCACTGGCCGGCCCTATTGTGTTTGGCGGCCTCGTACTTGGTACGCAGTTCTTCTGGTAGCTTTCCGCAGCTCTGTACAGTCATCAC
>NW_027162330.1:0-233 GCF_002600585.1 Cystoisospora suis
AATGATTTGCTTCACACCAGGGAATGAAAAGACGAGAAAGAAAAGGAGACATTTGAGTTGAATCTTTCTTCTTATCAAAGTTTTCCTGCTGTATAGACACCTCGAAGAGACGTAAAGAGGAAGAGAAAGGAAGTTTCTCTCTCATCGAATTGTCCTTCAAAGGAAAGAAGAACAAACCGTTCGATACCTCCTCTCGCCTATCAATCTTTTTTGCTGAATATATACATATATAT
>NW_027162330.1:373-533 GCF_002600585.1 Cystoisospora suis
TGTACAAGAAGATAAGTATCACTGAATAAATAGTCTATTTGTCTATATCTATAAGAATCTCTCTATACACTGGCATAGAGGCATACGCCCCTCTAAGTTCATACGAAGATCTGCGACACCTTTCGACACGAAACAGACAGGATAAATCGATAGATAGATA
>NW_027162330.1:544-2412 GCF_002600585.1 Cystoisospora suis
CAAAAGAGTACGGGTTGAAACAGACAGTAGACAGATAGAGAGAGACTACTCTCAGAAAGAAGTCAGCAGTTTTCTCTCTGTCTAGCTCTTTCTCCATTCTCCATCATTCGCCTCAACCTAGACAAGCAGAAATGAAGATAGCTCTCTATCTCTACCTACCGTTCATCTATCTATCTATCTATCGATCTTTCTAGAATCTATCTATCTCTTTCTTTCTTTCTTTCTTTATCTTTTCTGAGTTTTCTTGTTACTTGGGGCATAGAGATACCCCTTAGTTAAAAGGAATCGACAAAAGTAGAAGAAGAAGAAGAGAGATGACTGGAGATATTTAGGGGTTTTCTTGTCTCCGTCGAAGTTTCTTCGTTTCTTTCTTTGTCTTGAAGAGAGAAACGTTCCTTGTTAAAGCATCCCAGGCTATCTTCTTCTTCTCTTCTTCCTCCTTTCTTCAGTGCGAAATCTGCTACGGCATAGCCTAAGCCCACGCTCATCAAAATAGCTAAGAGAAAGAAGAGAAACACACCCCACATGAAAAGGAGAAAGAAAAGACGATAAGGAAAGAATAAGACATAGACACCAAAAGAAAGACAGAAAGAAAGAGTCTTCCCAGGCAGATCTCCTTCCTTCCATCACCCTGAGATCTCCCCTAGTCTTATATACAAACGTACTCATCTACATACACATACACATACGTATCCATTCACGCAACAGATAAATAGATAAGTGCACTGCCCTATGAGAGAAAGAGAGAGAGCAATCTATATCTACATGTATATGGAGTTCTTTCGTGGATCGATGTGCTATGCACGAGAAAGAGGAGAAGAAAAAAGAGAAGCTTCCCAATACTTACTTGCTACCACAGGCTTCGCTCGGACAGGAAAAGACCGAAGAAATAGACGAGAAGAAGAAGAAGACTGCTGGAGAATCTCTGCCTGTCCCTCACCGAAGACTTTTCTACCTTTCCCCATTTGGAAACTTCTTAAGAAAGAAGAGAAAGAAGAAGAAGAAGAGTAAAATTGAGAGGCCTTGGTATTCTTGAGAGACTGACCTTCTCCTGCCCCTGTGCCTCCTCTCTCATCCCGTAGACGAGCGACGAAAGGCCCGACGTTATCTCCTGCTTCCATCATCACCTACACCTCAGCCAAACCCGAAAAAGTTGATAAAAATGCAACTAGAGAGATAGATAGAGATATGGAGAGATAGACAGGCAGAGAGATAGATACAAAAGGGAGAGAAAGAGATAGGAAGGAAGGAAGAACGAAAGAAAGAGTGAAAGAAAGAAAGAAACAGAACCGCCACATGAGTGACAACAGGAAGATGAATAGAGAGGGAAAGAGAAAGATAGAGAGACAGAGAGACAGATACACAACGAGAAAGCTATAGAAGAGAAAGAGATAAGAAAGACGCTTTGGTGGTGTGTACATAAGGAAGGATGCTCTTACACATACACATAGGCATACATGCAGACATAAGAGGCATAGACGGATAAATCGATACAGAGATAAATGAAATATATACGGACGCATATATATATATATATATATACACATAGAGAATCTACCTGCTACGATGGAATATATATTTCTCTGGTCTGGAATATACATTTCTCTTGTCTGCGTACAAGACAAACCTCAAGAAACAGTTTATCTTTAATCTATCTATCTATCATTAATCTATCTATCCTTAATCTATCTATCCTTGATCTTTCTATCTTTAATCTATCTATCCTTGATCTTTCTATCTTTAATCTATCTATCCTTGATCTTTCTATCTTTAATCTATCTATCCTTGATCTTTCTATCTTTAATCTATCTATCTCTCCTTTATCTATCTATCTATCTTTAATCTATGTATGTATCAATAGGTGTGTA
>NW_027162331.1:0-1484 GCF_002600585.1 Cystoisospora suis
TGCCGCCTCCCCAGCGGTGCGGCAACCTTGTGTGGCCGCACCGCTGGGGAGGCGGCAGAGGGAAGGCGTCTCGTCCCGTGGGGAGTGCGGATGCTGCTGTGCTGGCGGAAAAGGAAATCACCTCATCATCCTTCCTACAGTGAAAGGGCCGGAGAATCTTCATCCTGCGGGATCCCTGTCACTCCCAGCACTTGTGGTTAGTTATACCCATGAGCACCAAGTGCTGTTTTAGCAGCAGTTACAAGCTACGAGCGGATCGCGGTTGTTGCCGATCGCGTTAGGCGTGCGGTGCGCACGCCCACCCCGATACTTTCGTAGATGAGTGGTGAACCGAGACACACGGAGAACGTTTCAAGGGAAACACCTACTGGTTTGCTGGCAATAACACTCTGTGTTGTGGACTTGATACGAATTCCCGACGCCAGCGCGTGGTGACGTGATCATTTCAGGCACTACAAAGTGGTGCCGTGACCCGGGATCCAAGTTCTTGCGGGCATAGGGAACCGCTCTCTTGGCCATCCAAGGGAATGCATCCGCTGTATTTTCGGAGTTCCTTTCTTTGCTGTTGTGTATCTTGCACCGGCATTGCGTGGGGCGAAGACAACTAGCAGTGAGTTCAGCCTGTTGCTGAGGGGCGCCACTGAGAACAGCAGTTTCCAGCAAAGAGAGGGCAAGGAGATCCGCTGCTGTTTTAGTATTAGTCCTGAGCATACTCTCGCGAGGTGTGAGTGGTATCTGACTTGGAGGGAAGGAGACCCACAAAGAAGGAGGCTCTGCGCGAAGTGCCACAAGGGAGATCACGCTCGGTTTTGCAGGTCGAAGAAAGGTGACAGGTGGGTTTCGCGGTACAGTCCCATAAGAACGTCCCATGTGGCTGCGGTCATAGTTGCGGGCGATCCGTTGCCGAACGGACGGCGAGTGGGGCTCGGGCAGCAGAGTATCCGGGCAGCGGGTTTACCGTGATCCGGGGAAAGATTGCTTGGACAAGGGACTCGTTGAACCAAGCGAGTCAGAATGGGCGTCCGCGGTGGTTCTGGCCGCGAAGCCAGGAGGGGGGGATCGTTTATGTACTGACTATCGTCCGCTTAACAGAATCACTTGTGTTCCTATCTACCCCCTGGCGAGGGTCCGCCAGGTGTCTGACAGTCTCCAAGGGAAGAAGTGTTTCTCTGTATTCGACTTCTCTAGTGCTTATTGGCAAGTGGGAGTAGAGAAGGGATCCCGAAAACATCTCACCACACGGATTGTGGGAGTGGAAACGAATGTGTCAGAGCACTGCGCGCTCTGACGCATCCTACTTCAGAAAGCAATTCAGAATAGTTCAACACCCTTAGAATAGTTTAATTTTTTTCCAAAGAACCTAATGAATTGTTTACACTTATTAGGAATATTTTTCACTTAGTATAGTAAATCCGTAACACACAACACATAGCAGCATAATAGTAGCTAAGGATAGCAACAGTGTGATAAACTAGGGACGCTCG
>NW_027162332.1:0-3388 GCF_002600585.1 Cystoisospora suis
ATACAAAGATATATGTGTACATAAAGATAGATTAAAGATAGATTAAAGATAGATAGTACACCGTTGATGTGTGAAACGTCTCTTGGGGGAGAGGGAGACAAGCTGGGGTTACGAAAAGGAATGAGACGAGAGGGCGTTGGATATAAGTGAAGAAAGAAGAGGATGAGGTTTTTGTGAGAATCTCCTTCGTGTGTATGAACAGAAGAGAGGCGAGGGGAGTTGCTGCAGAAGAAGAAAATAAAGAGATAGATAGTCTCATAAAGGAAGGGAATGAAAGAATCTATGAGTGTGAAAGAGGTAGAGAGAGAGACGGCTACCTACCTGTGAACGTGTATAAGAGAGAAAGAGAAAAGGAAGGAGTGAGACCCTAGTACTGCTTGAAGAATAGTGTCACACTTGAAGAGCGAGAGGTAAAGAGAGAACAAAAGAGAGAGAAATCCGTCATCATACATTGGAAGTAAATGAGAATGTAAAGACAAAGAGGAAGAAAAGAAGAAGAATGATAGATACCTTCAACACCTACCCATCTAGGCCTGGCGTGTCCTCCCGAAGATACGGCGACGATTAAGAGATTCATACAGACAGACAAAGAGCACCGAGAGAAGTTCAGTGCGTTTGGAGAACGGAGCGAAGCAATGAAGGAAAGAAAGGAAGACGTAGAGAAGGGCAGAACACGAAAAGAACTTCGCGGGACTAACTAGGGAAGTGAGGGATGATATATAGGCGGCGATAGCCTCCCCCTTCTTAATTGTCTTGTTTGCATGACTGTATCAGCGAGCGGCCCTTGTGAAAGAAGGAAGGATGCAAAAAGGCATAAGAAGGAGACACTTTCACTCTTTGCGTGGATTAGTAATGAAGAAACAACGACGAAAGTTGTCTAAATGAAGAGAAATAGGAACGTATAGAGAACTGCGGATACCACGAGGAAAATTTGGATGTCTCAATCGATCTATCGATGGATCCACTTCGACTCATGTGCTGGCTGTATGTACACCTGCGTGAGACTCTTTTTCTCGTTGACAGAACACGACTCTCTCTCTCTGTCCTTGTTTCTCTTTTGAGAAGAGATATCTCTCATTCTTTCTAACTTCTGCATCAAAGTAATGGTAGGCCTCATATCAATGCAAAAGCAAGATCTAAAGAGAATCCTGTATCAATGACGTTTACCAAGAGCTCCGAAGAAAAGGAGGAATCGGGTGTATCTACACCCGATATGTTGGGATAGATACCGCTCGAGACAAAACAACTTACACCTACCCTATAAAACTGAGATCTCCAGCAGTCCAGCATCCATTTATCTTTCATTCATTCTCTTAACTCTATCTTTCTTGAATCTGTCGTCTATCCTTAACCTATCTACCTATCTTATTATCTAGCTTCGAACAGGTACTCTTTCTATCTCTGCAGCGGCTGTATGCGACCTATCTTAACTCGCTATGTTTTATGGACCTTGCGTCTCCTTCCAAGAGTCCGATATATCATCCTGATATTCACTTTCTCTCCTTCTTCCTTTGCCATCTCAAACGTCATTTCTCCATCACTAGTCACTTCTTCTTCTTCTGAGTGTCTATAGGGAGAAAAGATTACTGACAAAGAAATCTCATGGCTAGCTTATCTTCTCTTTCAGATCAATCTTCATCGTCACTGTCTCTGAATGAAGCCTCCCCCTACTTCCTTACATCACTACACACATAGACACCGATATGTATATACACGTATATATATATATATATGTATCTATACATATGGATGCATATACTCTCTATACGTTCTTAGTCAAACCAGTCTGTATCATAGCCGTTTGCAATGCATGCACTGAGGGTGTTACTTCGGTCTCTTATTCACTTCATTCTATTTCTCTTATCTTCAAGACAAAAGCGTGTGCGTATCTAAGACGTGCGAAAAAGTGAAGAGGAGTGAGATGCTACTAGCTTCTCAAGTGTATATACAGCAGACTATGTTCGATGAGACGGAAGTCTCTGCGGGGCAGGCGATGTATCCTCACATTTAGAATGCATCTTTATCATCCTGTAAGTTTCATTTTTACATAGGAAAAGAGTAGATCTCGATCACCTGTGTAAGAAATAGACATATCATACGATTTCTGTCTGGGGTGTACATCGAGGTATCCGTCTTGGACTGAGAGGCTGAGAAGAGACGTGCCCGAAGGGAGTGCATGCAGGGGGGAATATCCAGACGTAATATGTACTTTCTCGGATTCGAGAAGATAAGAGTACATAGCAAAAGAGATCAACTAGCCTTGTATTGCAACTCTTATCTCTTGAGAGGTTTCTCTCCTTTTCTTGTATTCGATGTCTCGCACTCCCTTTCCTTCATAAACGTCTCCAGAAGATCCTGACCATCGCGACCGCTGTCTCTACGTCTCCCCCCGAAGCCTAGATACAAAGCCGCAAAAGCATCTCACTCTCTACATATCTATGTATAGAGATATATGTATGTAGATGTATGTATGTATGAACGTGCGGCCGTATGAACGTATTCATACGTATGTATGTATGTGTATCAATATCTACTCATGTATGAATATCTATGAACGCACGCATGTGTAGAGATGTACGTATGCATCTACGTACATATGTACGTAGATGCATACGTACATCTTTACAGACATCTTTATACGTATATATATATATATATGATACACATGTATTGCGGTAGGAGGGAAGACCTCAGCAATTGGAGAGCTCTATCGGAGTCATCATCGTGTCGCATGCTGGAGAAGAAACGTGGGTAAGCTCCTCGTCTTATATACGGAGAAGAGAGGAAAGAAAGGATTGTGAAGAGAAAGAGAAGAGATAACTGACGGATTGATGAGATGCTATAGAAAGATCTCCACTCGATCTAAGAAAGTGAGGACAATCGATAAGCGCGGTCATTTAAAGAAGAGGAAGAAGAAGATCTTTCTTTTTCTAGCTTCTTCAGCCTCGGCTGTTCATTGCCTCATCTTTCTTCTCTTGTTCTCTTTTCTATTTCTTTCTCCTGACGGAATAAAAGATACTATGGGTGGAGACGTAGGTGGTTAGATGGATAGATATGGAGATGCACAGACTGAGAGGAATAGAAACATTACAGACACGTAGATAGGTAGGTTAAAGAAAGATATAGGGACTAAAGATAGATAGATAGATAGGTAGGTATATTGATACTATATCGGTTAACATATATCGGGACATATATATATATATATATATCTCCATACATAGAGAGAGAAGTCGCTATTTATATTTGTTGTGCGATCGTGAGATACCTTTATACCATGAATAGAATAGGCACACCCCCAGCTTGCGTTCTTCGCATTATACCGACGTACACAGAGATAACACTACGCTCTATCTATCTTCAATCTATCTATCATTATCTATCTATC
>NW_027162332.1:3924-4337 GCF_002600585.1 Cystoisospora suis
TCGATCCAAGCTAAATGCTCTTCGGATGGCTTGCGTTGAAAGGCCCTCTCTAAAGCAGTTTATTTAAAATGTAGAAAAGATCTATCAACGAGATGGATGATGCACTCGGGGCTCATTCAATCACGATCGATACATACGCAATCGATACATACACAATCGATACATACACAATAGACCCAATACGACTATCACGGACGACGTATTATTCATCGAAATCGATAGGAGCCTCTCTGTTAAGATCTTTCAGTCTCAAGGAAATTCTCCTCCGCAGAGACAGGGAGGGAGTGCATGAGTCATGATCATACATCTCTCTCTATATCTCAAATCATCTATGTCTATATCTTGGGGAATGAATGTGTCTACCTGTATGTGTACAATATACACGTGTATACACATATACATCTATCTATCTA
>NW_027162333.1:0-248 GCF_002600585.1 Cystoisospora suis
TCCAAGCACGCGATAGGCGCAGTGCGGGGCCAGGACGGCGTCCCAGTCGCCTCTGAGTCGAGGAAAATAGGACCCAGGGAGCAATTGCTCCCAGCATACGAGAGCGAGTTGCTCGTCTACGCCCTCACCAAGGGGAAGCAACTTATCGGCACGCGGCCGGTGACCGTAGAGACGGACCACGCAACGTTAGGGCGCATGTTGACGCAGAAACAAGTCACGTCAAGACTAGGATACTGGCTGGACAAGCT
>NW_027162334.1:0-327 GCF_002600585.1 Cystoisospora suis
CCGATCCCGGGCAGGGAACCGTGCAAAATAGAGAGGAAATGCACACTAATGCACCTAGGAAACCCCACAGTCTGCGTCCGACGCAGAAGCAAAGCGAAATCCCCGCGGGCCGGAGCCGTCGAGCTAGGCCACGCGGCCCGTGATGTGTTGTGTGCAGAAGGGAGTCGGTGTTTTTGTGCAGAAAACGCGTTCCAAATGCGGGAACTGTTAATAAATGGAAGGCTTCTAGTGAAGCCTAACGTTTTGGCTCTGTTGGAGCCGGAAGGCATTACCGGACATGGTGAATCGGCCTCGAGCCGTACCGGAAGGGCTGCAGCACGACCAGCC
>NW_027162335.1:0-2089 GCF_002600585.1 Cystoisospora suis
GAGGAGGAGAGGGCGGGAGTGATGGAGAAGGGGGAGGTCATGATTCATCGCCACCGAATCTCCACGAGAGAATTGCCAATGATAAAGAAATTCTTAAGGTTCTTCTTCTTCTCACGGGATCTATCCAAAATACAAGAGATGAAGTTGCCAAGTATCTCGTCAAATTTGATGTGAGCTCCCTTCTCTCCCTCCCCCTCTCAGTCATTCCGTAGGGCATGCAGCCATGCATGCATGGAGAAAGAAAGTGAAGAGACATAGAGAAAGAGAGATAAGGTGTTACGTCGATACTCCTCCGAGATTCCACCACTTTCTTACGAGAATGTTATTTTAGATAGACATATATGTATGTCTATGTATGTATAGGTATAGTGTATATAGCTAGGCTTATATGTATGTCTATGTATGTATAGGTATAGTGTATATAGCTAGGCTTACATGTATGTATATGTATGTACCGATCTTGTAAGTGCTCTACTGTACATGTAGATCCAGGCGTATATATAGAGAGATATATAGCTCTCTCTATTTATGTGTATATATATATCTGTATATGTATATAGATATATCTTTACAGGTAATCGTGTAAGACACTTGGCAAGATTTCTTTACTCGTCTATCTTCTTCTTCTTCTTTTCTTTGCGTGTATTTCTCTCTGGCGATTTCTGTAGGAGTTGGCGTGGCTCTGGAGAGATTCGATTAAAGAGAGCTACGAAAAGTTTGCGGCAGAGAAGCCTTCGCTGGATGAATTTGAGAGACACCTGAAAGGCTTTGTAGATGTGGAGACGAGAATCCAAAGTATGGAAGGAGAAACGACCATAGGCGTTCTTCTTCTCAACACCTCGGGACTCCTCAATCAGGTAACGCACAGAGACAGAGACAGACAGAGACAGACACATAGAGACATATATAGACATACACATAGATACATATGTAGACATACACATAGAAACATATATATACATCGACATAGACATTTATATACATGGACATAGACATTTCTATACATTGACATATATATATATATATATATATACATATAGGCATAGTCATAGAAACATGTATATACATAGACATACACGTACGTACTTTGCTACAGATTAAGAGAAATACCTGTATATACATATATATGTATATGTAGCCATATGGACTTTTATACATATATATATATAGAGGATAAGAGAGAGAGGATAAGAGAGATAGGATAAGAGAGAGTAACGGAAATCTACCAGGTTTATGTGTGTATGCATATGTATGTACATGCGTATATACATAGAGAGAGGTAGATGAAGAAGAAGTGAGAAGTGTAGGCGGAAGGTTCTTCTGCATGCATCATGACGAGCTGTAGTTCATGTGCCTGTAGAGAATGTCTATCCTTATTCGCAGTATACGCAGAAATACAGAGGTCTCCAAGATACACATGTCCCCTCCTAATCTACTCGCCTCCTTGCTATCTTGTCTCCTTCTCGGCATCCCGCTTTTCTTTCTCTCTCCATATAGATATAGATAGATATATAGATATATATATATAGATATAGATAGCTGTAGCTTGTAGAGATGTTCTATATGTCTAGAAATGTAGTGTCAACACCGAAGTATACATGCATGTACAGATAGATATAGATAGATGATATCTATTTACTTTTTCCATTTCCCCCTCTTTGTTTCGCTCCCCCTCTCTATCGCTTTTCCAAAGAATCTCTCCTCTCTCTTTCTCTCTTCTTCTTCTTTCTTCTTTTCTTCTTCGTCTTCTTTTTCTTTTTAGTTGACAGAGTTAGTTCGTCGATGGAATCTCCAGTATTTGAATGAGTTGCACCATGAGGCCAAGCAAAAGTTGGAAGGCCTCACAGATCAAATTCGACAAATGTCTAAAAGACTAAAGCGACAGGTCGTAGACATCGACGTTCTACGACATATCATGGACACCCTAAACTATATACGAGAAAAAGAATCTGGTAAGACTGTACAGCTCCACTCATCTTTAATCTATCTATCTATCTTTAATCTATCTATCTATCTATCTTTAATCTATCTATCTATCTTTAATCTATCTATCTATCTATCTTTAATCTATCTATCTATCTTTAATCTA
>NW_027162336.1:0-1619 GCF_002600585.1 Cystoisospora suis
GAGTCACAACGCAGCCGTTACATGGGACACTCGAACCTGTCGTCGGCTGGACCGCTGGCGTTTTTCTAGACTGACAGGTTAACCTGTATGGACGTCTGCGGCTGGAACTTGCTAAGGTTGTCGGGAGTAATCTGATTGAGCCTCCGGCTATAGGGAGGCAGGTGGGGGGTGCTTGACTAGCTTTCCTGACGCGCTCCACACTCTAGGGCTGCGTCCACATCACTCCCGCCGCAAATGTGCTTTTTTTTTTTTCTCTCTCCGGCACAGGGAGCTCTCGTCAGCCACATCAATGATGTTAGCAAGCCTTGAGGAACGTCGGTGCCCCCCCTATGGAGTCCACGTCATGCGGCCATGCGTTGCGTGAGCCCACGTCTCTTGGAACGAATAGTTGGGCTGCTCGGCCGCTGGTTGGAGACGTACGCATTGCCGCCTGTCTGTACAGAACAATGGCAGCACGGAAAGGCACAGTTGGCACGAAGATAAAAAACAACTCCGGACCACGGCTGTCTTTTTTTTTAGTAGCGCTCGTCAAGCGTCTTCGGGGAAGAGCCATATTCCATTCCACCTTACGCGCCCGGCGGCCAACCACTGATCCTGCAGCGACGATTCTCGACCGCCAGCGGACTGACCCATTCCGCTGTCGGAGGACGCCACCTGGCAGCCCTCCCGGGGTCGATTTTCTGCAGCTCGCCTCTCGGCAGCACACGGTGTCCTGAGGCACACGGTTGAGCCGAAGGAGTGGCTCGCATATAACGCGACTGGACTTTCCGATCAGGCCAGCGAGGAAAATTTCACGCAAAAGCGCAGGAAATAAGCTCGGAGGCGGCTGGATGCGGCAAGTCGCAAAACCGGCTCGGGGATGACGGCATGTCGTCATCGAGTGATGATGCACGGTGGACGACGACGAGGACCCTTTGTCCGGCCGCATGAAAGAGCCAAGCGGACTCGTGGGCGGTAGCCTGATGGGTGTCGCCATCAGGCGCGGCGCCGTGTCACGGCAAAGTGCCGCTTCAGGTGGTGAGTCAGTTCATTGTATTGATATCGTTGCCCCGCTACGTCAGTCTTTGGTTTCCTTTCTTTTGCCACAATTTCTCCCGTTTGTTTCTCGTCTGGGCCTCCTTGCTGAAGGTTGGAATCAGTCGTGCTGAAGCTAGATTGCCGGACCTGCGGCGACGCGAACCCCAGCTTTCCAAACACTCGTCGGTTGCTTCTCTGCGGAGGCGCGCCTACTTTCGTCGCTCGTGGTATCGTTTTTGGCCTTCTAGCAGCTTTTTTGCCTCTTTTTGTATTCCGTTGTCCGAACTCCGAAACTTCAGCCGAAGAGTGCGGTTGGAGGGGCGCCTCATGTTTCTTTCTGCTCCCTGGCAATCGTGCCGGCGCCGGAGCAACTATTGTTGAGATTCTTCTGAGACGAAGCGATATTGCCACTTCTCTGTCGCGAGGGAATCCTTTGTCGGCACCATGCAGATTTTCGTGAAGACTTTGACCGGGAAGACAATTACTCTGGATGTGGAGCCGTCAGATACTATTGAGAATGTGAAGGCGAAGATCCAGGACAAGGAGGGAATCCCTCCTGATCAGCAGCGTCTGATTTTCGCCGGCAAGCAGTTGGAGGATGG
>NW_027162337.1:0-346 GCF_002600585.1 Cystoisospora suis
CACCAAGAATCATTACAGTTCCCTTCTCCGCTTGTACTGATTCTATCGATTGCACTCCCTCTGGTACCTCTTCTACCTTTATAAAGCCTGCACCGACGCAGCGCCTTTCCGCAACCATTTTCGTGCTCTGACGATTGAGCAAACTCCCAACGTGGGCCCCGGCGCTGCGTCTTCCTTGCGCTCCTTGCCCGGTCCTTCTGTCCCTTCCGATTCTTCGTCCCTACTGCCTTACTTTGGGGCTTGTCGTCCCATTCGTCTGGTCCCGCAATCCTAAACGGCGTATCTTCGCCGGTTCTATACCTTCTTTCCTCCCTGTTAGTAATTTCCTCCCTTTCTGTGCGCTGCT
>NW_027162338.1:0-3153 GCF_002600585.1 Cystoisospora suis
TTTCTTTCTTTCTCACTCTTTCTTTCTTTCTCACTCTTTCTTTCTTTCTCACTCTTTCTTTCTCACTCTTTCTTTCTTTCTCACTCTTTCTTTCTTCAATCAATGATGGGCAGAAGACTGTGTTTCGAAAGGACTTAGAAAAGAAGATCTTCTGCTCATTTTTCTGCCCCTTTCTGTTTCATGCAGCGTGTTTCTTTCTTCTTTGTTTATACCTACTCTTTCTCATTCAGGTGTAAGCGAGGGGTTTCGAGAGGCCTTTGCCGATGCCTTTGATTCAGCTGTATGTACAGCTCATCCTTCCTTACGTCCTCTCGTTGCGCTCCCTCCCCCACTACCACGACTCCTGACTAGAGATGATAAGAAATCTCTTCCTTCTTCTTCTTGTGTAAATCATCGGAAAGAAAAAGAAGAGACACATCCTTCTTCACGAGAGATCAAGACTGGAGGTCCTAACCCGACAAGGTCACTTGAAGAGAAAGGAGATGAAGAAAGTTATGATAAGAAGAAGAAGAGGGACTTAGTAGAAGATGAGAGAGAAGTAGGTAAACCTCTTCGAGAGAGTGAAGAGAAAGAAAGCGGAGGTTTCTGGCATCGTTTCAAAAAGCAGAGAAGAGAGCCTCTCATTATTGCTTCCTCACAGAAAGCCACACACCCCGAGAAGGAAGAGAGAAAGGTGTCAACATGAGAAGAGCGAATCTCGAAACAAGGTGACGTTTCTCCTCCTTCACATACACATACGGATATACACGTGTTTCCTACACGTTTATACATATACATGTGTACCGATACATATACATATATATAGATACAGACATAGATAGCTATAGAGATATGCCGATACATATATATATATATATGTATCGGCAACATATTCATACACTTATATGGGCGTATTTCTGTCCGTATCAGAGGACCTATAGGTATCAGTATTTGCACATCCATCAGTATCCCTCCATAAAAATCTATCTATGTATAGATATGTGTATACATAGCTAGATAGATAGATAGCCCTCTCTGCTTATAGAGTCTACGTGTATGTATTCTTACAGCTGTTTTATGAGAGGTATGTATCTGTGTGTTCGGGTATGCTTGTGGATTAGTATAGAGAAGACGCCATAGGCAGAGTCCGATCAGAGTTGAAGATCCAAAAGAAGAAAAGCCTTCGCACACCTGCCCCCTTCTCAGAAGAGAATTTTCCACAGACAAGAATCTAGACGAGCCAATTTGAAATTGTTCACGAGAAGAGAAAAGATCTGCATGCTGTTTTGTCTTTTATCCTTGTTGTTTTGGAGTGTCTGTACACCTGAGACACCCGAACTTGGAAGATTTGTTTGTCTTCCTGCTGCCTTTGTCATCCGACGTCGCTTTCTTCTTTCATTCAAAGGCATGGGAAACCTTTACAGCTCTCTCGACTAACTTTGTTTTCTCCCCTTCTTTATTTCGTTCTTTCCGTTGCTGGTGCTTTGAAAGACTCGTGAAGATAGTTGCGACCTCTACCCTTTTCTTAGTCTCTCTTTCCCTTTCCTCGTCTTCTACACAACTTTTAACGGTAACGAAGGAGAAGTTTAGACCTTCCGTTGACCTTTCTTTCATCGACAAGAGCAGAAATTCGCCTTTTCTACTGGAGAGATTTAGATATTCGACGAAGCGAGATCTAAGCTTGTTCTTTTTCTTCATTTCTTTCAAGGAAAGAGAGAAAAAGTTCATCTACCCAGTGATCTTGCGTACAGGTATTTAGAGACCCCTTCCACCTCATGGAAAGGTAAAATACGAAGTAACCTCTCTTCTTCTATATCTCTCGCTCTGTATATACAGGAGATCATCTACTTCAGATTCTGTCTGGATTAACTTCTTTCACAGAACACTCTCCGAAGGAATGTATGTCCTTCATTCGGTCATCTCCTCGCGTTCTCTCGAGTGCACTTGCGTGTAGAGAGGACTGGCTCATCTCTCTCTGCCAGACGACTAGTGACTAGGGAGAAGAAAAGGAACGAGAGAAGAAGAAAAGGCCAAGTGTACGTACACTGCATTGGGTGTATCAACACGTAAAAACCCAACAGCTGGAGGCGCAGTGAACACTCTATATAGAGGTAGATGTCTATATACATATAGACACTTATCTATCTATCTAGCTATATATACATGTGTATCTAGTTGTATGGTGTATGTATCGATCCGAGCTGATCGTGCTAGTATATCTAAACCTATTGAAAGTGAGGTGGGTAGGATAAGGGAGACAATCGACGTTTCCGTGACAAGAGAGAAAGTCCTAAGAGAGAGAGAGAGAGCTATCGTACTCTGTCATGGGGCAGATGAATGAAGAGAACACCTTTCTCCTGCAAAACTATCATCGGATCAAGAAATCTCGTTCCTGCACTCTAAAAGGAGTGTCAGTACAGATGCATACGTACCGTATTCATACTCGGATCGGAGAGAGTCGAAAGAAAGGGAGTCTAAGCATCGAGGTGAATAAAGGAGAGCCCCCCCTCCCCCTCGTCTCTTCTCTATTCTCTCTCTTACTCGCTGTATCGAAATACAAGAAGATGAAAAGACATGGTAGACTACTCTCCTTCTATCTCCATGAATTACAGTAACCTCTCTCGATTCTTTTCTTTCCTCCCAGAGCCCCTCCCTCTCCCTTTCTTTTAACTCCTCTTAATCGACACGGCAAATCCAGCGATTGAGAGATAGAGAGAGAAAGACAAGCCATAAGCACTTTCAACGGTAGAACTGCATGACGTAGGAAATCCATGAGAAGCTCGACGAAAATTCTCCTCTATCTAAGTAGGAGACAGAGAAAAGTCTAAAAGAAGCTCTAGATCGTGAGGGAAAGGAAAGTGAATGAGAAAGTAGATGTAAAAGGGAGAAAGATGCTTCGTTTTCATGGAGTCGTTTTTAATCTATTAGAATCCTTTCGACGAAGTCTTGTAGACGGCAGCACTTCTTTCTTCATATAAAGGATGGGAGCGTAACTTTAAATAAGTAGTGAGACAGAGATATGGAGGGAGATCTCCCAGCTGGCTACTCATTGCAGATTTTGAATCGAGGAAGTCTTCAGAAAGTTGAAAAATCCACCAACACCATCATTAACCGCACCCCCCCCCCCTTCTTCTTCTCCCCCCCCTTCTTCTTGCATGCTCTGTTTCTCCTTGC
>NW_027162339.1:0-6775 GCF_002600585.1 Cystoisospora suis
GGCGGCTGAGCACCCGTTTTCGTTTGCTTGTCGATCGAGAGAAACCTCGGAAAGCAAGAGACACCGTTTGCTTCGACATGGACGGTCGTATTGTGTAGGTGCTTACTGTGTCCATATACGAGGCGTGAAATGAAAGTCGATTAATTTCTGCATTAGAAAAAGCGCACACATGATAAACGGAGCTTCGATGAAGAGCACAGAAGACGCAGATAATCTTTAGTCTAATCACCATACAGATGAAGCCAATCTCCAAAGGATCTCTCGCTCTCGAGAAGGACAACCATCTTATTCCGACCCGTTAATACAAACCATCCGACAGTTTTCTTTTCTTTTGGTCGTTGTCTCTCAGAAAGACAGAACGCTTTAGTATTCTCTCTCTTCCATCGTTTGGCATCTTGTAAAAACTGGAGTAACCTCTATGAGACTTCTGTTCCTTTCTCAAGTCCCTCTTATCGTCATCTATAGAAATGTGAGTGTTCCATCTTCTACTGTAGCTACACCTACTCGTCAGTCTAGGGCTAAGGGTTTCAGGCGAGACTTCGCTGGAGCATGGGGAAGCTAGGGGCTTCGCTCTCTGTAGGCGAAAGCGAGACTCCGCTGGAGTATAAGAAGGGAGTGGGCGCTGGTCAGCACCGCATCGACACCGACACAGGTTTCCTCTGATGCAGAAGGAAATCGGGTCAGGTTACCTCAGATTTTGGGTGTATTGTTTCTACCTACCAACAGCAATGCTGGTGAGAGTTGCAGCGGCGACTCAGTACCACTTACACAATTAGCGTGAAAGTCTGAGCTTTACTTTTTCTTTTTTCGTTCGGCAACAGTCGAGGGAAGTGAGCTCAACAGACATGCCTAAAGATGAAAAAGACGGTACGTGACCGCCTCCGTGGATTATCGGAAAGTAAATGAGGCAACCCCACAACCGATGTGCTGCGTCGCGATAATCTTGTCGTCAGCTTCCCTCGATACCTTCCCAGAGCAGCTTCGGACGGTAAACAAAAAGTCATCTTCTTCTACAGAGAGACCCACATAAAGCCTACCACGAGACCTGCCGTGCCGGATGCTCCACAAATGTATGTACACCAGACGATGAATGAAGTCACCCGGACAGCTGCCTCCTGGGAATCACCTTTTGACCTGCAGAAGTGGTAAACCCTCTCCTTCGAGGCGGGAACAAGAAGCCTGCGCGCTGAAGCCTATCGGTCCTTTCTGCTCTGAAACCGGTGGAATTTCCCGGTGATGAGGCTAGCAAAGTCGGTTGATCCTCTTCACGAGAAACACCACCAGACAGAGAGGTCGGAAGAGCCTTTCTCTTCTTAGGCAGAACAGCAGAATCTGCTTACGAGCGGTGTAAATCAATCTTTTTTCCTTTTTGTTTGTAGGTCTCTAACGATGATCCTTGTTCTTGTACTAAAGTATCTTATCTGAATCACAGCTCCAGAAACGTTTCATCCGACTAGTCTCGTGCAGCGCATCCGGTTCTTTTCCTTTTTTCAATCAGACCGGAAATAAAGGGTTGTTCTGTTTCCCGTCCCCCTTTCTGAAAACCAGTGCACCGCCCATACGAGGTGCCTGTAGTTGACGGATCATTCGCGTGCTACGTAATATCAAGTCTCTTAGCAGGAAGTGCGCAGGACCTCCATTGTGAAGAAACTCCGTCCTCTGTCGTGCATCGTGTCGTATCCAATCGGCCTGACTTATTGCAGTTGATACTCAGGGTGGAGGGGCAACCTGCTCCCGCAGCATCACTGTATTCTCTAGTGTGAGTCTCCTCTGCCCTCCCTGTGCCGTGGATTTATCCCGTTCGCGAGGAGAGTGCAAAATCAACTCAGCCAGGCACAACAGTGGGTCGCGAAGGAAGAAGCTTGAAACGAAAACGGATATTGTACTACTGTGTCTCTGACCAGACGGAGCAAGGAGCAAGAGTGTCGGTTGTGGTGCCCCGGCGGTCCCCAGCTACCCTCATGTGAAGCAGAGCAATCTGCCTGGTGTAAAATCGGACTAGCCGCGTGAGAGCCACCTGGAGAAAGTCAACACGTTCCCTGCCCAAACCTCGCCATGGGCTGGTAGCTCCACATCCCGCGACGCCGTTCAACAAAATTATCAAATTCGCTCACTGCTGTATCCACACTCGAGCCTGCCGCGGCGATGGAGAAGCAGCAGCTTGAAAAGAACGGGCCACCAGCATCATTTGCAGGCTCGCTCCCTCTCTGGGAACCCCATGGCACGAACACCACCCTGATACAGTTGTGCCCGGAAGGCCAAGAAGGTAAGATGAGATGCCATACATAATAGGGCGCCCAGGAGAGAAGTAACTACAGAGCGGCCGTAACTTCGGGGGCAGCCGTTTCCTCTCCTGCCAGAATCAGAGCCGCACCCGGACCCGCAACCGGATCAGCCGTCGGATTTCGGTCTTTTTTCTCTCTCGGCGTTCGCCCGGGTGTAAACAGGTGCACCAACGTCCTTGTTGGGTTTGGCGGTCCATCGAAGAGTTACGTATGAAGAGCAGCGCTCACTTGCCGTAGCTCGGTCGTATTCTGTCTCGCTGGGGAGTACGAAAGAACGGCTGCGGCGATGGTACTCAAGAAGCTTCGGGCCTTATGTGGGCGGCCGCGAAACCGCTGCACATCTTGTAAAGCGGAGATAGTCGGACCATTTGTGCGTCGGGGTCCAGGCTCGATGTTGCCATGTACCGTCCCAGGTATCGAGACTACTCTTACTCGCCGGCCTCTCCTGTCCCGTGCAGACACAGAGTCCTCACGGCATCACGACGAAACTGCCGTGGTATTTTCCTGACTGTGACAAAAAGGTCGGAACGACTTCCCTGACGTGTCCGGTACGGCCGCATGTCGCTAAGAACCGTAGCGTCTTCCACAACTGCTTACCCCATCCAACTGCGGGAGCCTCAAATTTCTTGTCGAACCCGAGGTGTTGTTCACTCTACAGAGGTGCCTGGCGCTTGTGCGTGCCTCGTCCGTTTTCCACAAAATGTCGCCTGACCAAACTGAAATCCGACCTTTCTAGTTTCTAGAGCCGCCTGGGGGTGAACCGAGTTGGCCGCCGACTCCCCGGCTCGTGGCGCGGTCCCGTCTCGTGAAGCTGCCGTTCAAAGTCCCAGACGCGCGCCGGTTGGTAAGGCTTTCACCGTCCAGAGCCCTGTGGGGTTCAACATTCAAGTAGACTGATTTCTGCATTCGGGTAGGCTGAACATGTATCAATATCTACTCCACCCTATGGGAGAGAGTCTTTGCCCAGACAACCGGAGCCGTGTTGGCTAGGCGAACCAGTTACGTGACGACCACCTGGATATGCCTCCCTAGGTATATACTCACCCGGCCTCTTATGTATTCGTGAAAGATGTAACTCACACACTGATATAGATTCATGTATATCCTGGGTTTTCACCATTCTTTTACAATACTACGAAATGATTCAGTTATTGCGGAATTGTTGAAATTACTAACAATGCTGTTTCAATGGTATTAAATCAGCTAGCGTCTATTCCGAACTTTCAGCGAAAGAATGACTAGTTTTATACATGAGGATACAGCTCTATGCTAAAGGGCAGTCTACATCAATCTTTATCCGCTACTCTGCATGAAATTCTGTCTCCCTCCTTGGATGCATCCTTTCCGACACGTCACAGAAAATGTCTGTCTGGTATTTCGTATCCAAGCATGTCTACAGCCTGCGACAAGAGGAAGGGTGTCCGAGGTTTCCCATTAAAACTCCTTAAGCAGCGACCCATCTTTTTCCAGCGCTGCGCTAACTCTCACCCACTAAGCAGGCTGAGATGGAGTCCGGAGAAAGACATGAATACCCGTGTATCCATTAGAATACAGGATGATGGAGAAAGAGTGCTGACTGGAAATAGAGGCTTACGAATAGTGGCGGCTTGAAGTAAAGGACTACGAAGCGCATCTGGCACCCTCTCACCGTAGCCCAGACTTCAGCAGACGGGCGGTGAGTGTTAACGTACACGAGAACGTTTCCCGGCTCACGAGAGTCGGTGGGTTTCCACTGTGTCGCCACGCCGGGGCAATGTGGCTTTTTACTGAGCGTCAGCCTGGGTTGCAGTTTGTTTGAATACATCCAATCAGACTAGCCCGCAATGTATAGTTCCCGATTCGTGCACGACAAGCAGGCCTCCGCCGAACGAGGACCAACACTCATTGAGACTCTCTTCTAGACTCCCCAAACCGTTGCTTACCCGTCGCAAACGACCGTCCATCCGCGCGTCGCTGGTAGAGCAGGGGCGCCACCACCTTGTCACAGGCTACGCGGCAACAGATACGTGGCCGCTCTGTGGACGTGTTAGCTTCCAGTGAGTCTGGTATGACATCTCAAGACACAATGCCCTAAGTGCAGCACTTCATTTGTAAACCTTGTCGCGTTTCATGATCATGCGGGGCCGCGCTTACTGCTAAATTTGCATTAGCAACGGCATATTTTGCTGGCTAAACCGCGTCGCCCTCACGGAAACCGGTTTTCGCCGTTGACAGGAGCATACGTGGACCAGCTGCAGGCTCCCGTCTCCTCAGACAGCGACCCACTGTAGTGTCTGCGGACTATGGCTTGGTATTTTCAACGAACGACACACTAGTGCCTTTGAAGAACGGCGTACCAAACGGTCTTCGAAAATTGAGGACGTCTGGGTATTGCGGGTTGCGCTGAGGAGCCAATAGTGGAGTGCAGCTTCGCGTCTTTTGTTGCGTCTGCCGCCGCGCCTTCCTTGGGGGCTGAGCATTCTTCTATTCGACCGCCTTTTACAGGACCCCTCCAGCTTGCAGCGACTTCATGTTTCTCTTTCCAGTTTGCATCACGTGAGATTGAATCTCTCCGAGAGAAGTGTGCAACAGTTTATGGTAATATTTCTGGTCGCGAAAATCAAACGAATGTCCTTGTTCTATTCCAGGTGGTCAACCATGGTGATTCCATGTTCTGACCAATGGATTTCTGTCCTCGTCAGCCTTAGTCTCTTGTGCGTCTTCTTGCCACGGGTTCGTCTTGTTCACGGTGGGAGTTTGAACGCAAGTTAAGGGGGGAGAGCGGGACCAAAGGCGGGTCAGCTGGAAACTTCTGTATGTACTCCAGCCAAAAACCCTCGATCTCGAGGGCTCAAGTACGACTTTCCAGTTTCAATGCGTTGGAGGTTTGAGGCTCACACCAGTGGACAAGGCTGAGTCCGCAAGTCAAAATCTTGCCAACCTTGAGCTCAGCGTTGTCTACCAAGTCACCCACGGTCACCAGGGAAGACAATGTAGCGCGACAACGGCGATCTCGAGCAGGTAGCTCCCGGCTCAACACTCCAGCTCGCAAACGCGCAAGGGAACAACGCGGGTCAGGGAAAAGCCGCCGTAGAGCCTGTGTTCAAGCTCAGTCTCGGTCCAGGCCAAACAGAGGCAAGACAGTTTTGCTACATTTGTCGTCCCCCCGCTTCTACGCCTGCTAGCGATGCAGTAAACTGTACGATATATATAACGGTTCCACAACGACAGGTCACTGAGAAGCCTTCAGATTCCGGTAGCTTCTCGGCTTCTCTGTTCTGCTGGCTACTAAGTGTGCCAGCAGCTGCAGTGGGATTGAGGGCCCATCTGTAGACGAATGTTACGCGTGGTATCACCCTTTCTCGTTCAGTCGTTGTTGTTCTCGCTCTGAGGTACGGGAAAACGCGTACAGTCCTCAGGCTCTCCAGTGAATGTGTGTCTTCCGAGTTTTCCCACTTCACGTGGGAAAAATTGAATGTGTGTTTTCTGAGTTTTGCCACCTCACGTGGACGGTGAGGTTAATTCACCCACTGCAGAATAGCGCACCGTACACTGCCCAGTTCAGGGGGGAATTCCCGGGAGAAGTACAGGATGTTTTTTTCGCTGTTCTTCAGTTTGGGAGTAGGCATCATTAGACGGCGGCACGTAGGGCCCGCTGCGCCGCAGCCAGCTTCCAACTATGCTCTCGGTAGAAATCCCTGCGGCACTTCCTACAGCTAGGCAAGAACACCCTTGGGATATAGGGCAGAAAAACATAAGACCTCTTACCAACGCCGTATCTGTAGCAGAATTTCCAAGGGGAAGGCGATGTTGCACCTGGAGTATGCGAGCCCGATCTCTCCGACCTAGCAACGACAGTATTGGTGAGAAACATATTGCTAGAAGCACAGCGCCTTTATTAGGCGCAATGGCGACAACTGCTGTATTGCTATTCCCGGTAGGGGTGCGATGACTTCTTGGAGAGCAAGAAGGCGGGAACAGCCACCAGCCAAGCCACAAACTAGAGAATGAGGTGGCAGAGTTGCTCAGTTGGAGGGAAGGACTAGAAGGCACAGCTAACTTGGGAAGGAGAAGCAAGGATGGAGTAGCGTTCCTCGTTGTGCATACCGCCCGTAACTGAACTCGTCCCTTGCACTCAACTTGCCATGTTGTGTATCTCGAAGGAAGATCTTCTCATGACATCCGCAGTTTCTGAAGATTGTACGCGCTTAGCTAAGCCTGTCATCGGGAACATCAGTGTGCAGGGGCACGGTAGTCGATGGGTCCTCACTAGAAACACTTCAAGCCTGCTGAGTTGTCGCAGTCCTGTGGGAAACGGTATCTTCTTTTTTAGGCAGATATCCTGCCGCAGACTCAAGCAGAAGTGTCCTCCAGACAGAATCCGCTGCGGTGTCTTGAAGTAAGGGTGCGGCGTCTTGGGACAATACTCCGCTGAATGGCCCTCGGGAGGCGACCGTCACGGGGTCGCACATTTCTGTCACACGAAGCGTACACATCTGGAGGCTAGCCCA
>NW_027162340.1:0-247 GCF_002600585.1 Cystoisospora suis
TACTTCTCCCGGGATTAACTTAATCTGATGTTTGACCGGTCGATCTAGTACTTCCATAGGTGGTATCTCTTCAAATACTTCTTCAAATTCATCTATGAGTTGCGCCGTGTCTTCATCTAATTCTCTCCCCATCCTTTTGACCCTTTCACTTGGTCTTCCTATTCGTGCCGAGCCTTCGTTCTCCCCCATTAGTTTTTCCCTGATTCCTGTTACTGATTCCAATATTATTAAACCGATGAACTCCACT
>NW_027162341.1:0-437 GCF_002600585.1 Cystoisospora suis
AATGATAGGGAAGAATTATTATTTGAAGAACCTGAGGTCCAGTTACGACCAACACCGGCGCAGCTCGACGATATCCCAGAAGATAGCCTACCAGTCCTGACATGGAATAGGAGGAAGATCTGTCGAAAGAATGAGGTTTCAGAAAAGCAGAAGCTACGAAAGGGGAGAGAGAGGACGAAGTTCGAAGTCCATGAATCGGATTCCAGCCTGGAAGATCAGAGAAAAGAGAGAAAGGTTGGGACACGCACTAGGGGAAGCAACCAGGGGGGAAATCCTATAGGGAAAGATCTTGACGGAGCTAAAGGAGGATCGAAAGGAGAAGAGGAAGTTCAAGAAAGGGAAGACCAACCCTTCCATATCACGTCAGCAGTAGAAGAGGCGTTAGGAGTATGTCATGAAGACGAATCCGGGATGAAGATGGTTAGGAAAAGAAGGAA
>NW_027162342.1:0-200 GCF_002600585.1 Cystoisospora suis
TTCACCGGCGGGCGAGCTGGCCTCCGTGAGCCGTTGCGGCTTCCCGGGGCTCGTGGTGTCGTTCCCGTGCTTATTTCTTCTTTCTTTCGGTGCTAACTGCGGCTCAATGGTTAGCAAATGTCTTTTGCTTTCCATTGATCCCTCGTTCGAGTGAAAGGCGTGCGGTTTGCCCTACCGGGCCGCCTTCTGCTTTTCTGCGC
>NW_027162342.1:746-1130 GCF_002600585.1 Cystoisospora suis
GCACCTGCGCCGATCCGCTGCTATTTCGGTGCAAAATATCGATTTTCCTAAATTTGCTCCTACGGCTATAATTCGGGTATCTCTAGATACCTCTTCTTTTCCTCTACCTAACTAGACTATCTTCAAGGCGGCGCGGGGCCTAGGTGCCGTGCAAGGCCGCCATGAAGATCGCGACGTCCCCCCTAGATCAGGAACACGACGCCATGGGTTTCCCCCACACGAAACATAGTTCCAGGCCCTTGGAATGCTCTCAATAGGTCCCTAGGGTTCCCTTTCTTCTTTTAACCTCCTTTAAGAGGCGTCAAACTCTTTCCCTCGCTCACGCCGTACTCCTTTCCTCTCTCTGGGGGGTGTAGATGGTGCGTCGGTGGTCTGCTGGGGATG
>NW_027162343.1:0-621 GCF_002600585.1 Cystoisospora suis
TCTAACACTCTCCCCATCCTTTTAACCCTTTCACTTGGTCTTCCAATTCGGGCTAAGGCTTTGTTTTCCCCCATTATTTCTTCCCTGATTCCTGTTACTGGTTCCAATTTTATTAAACCGATGAACTCCACTTGATTCCTCTTTATTTCTCTTCGAATTTTCTTTAACGATACCAATTCAATCTTGCTGATGGCCTCCTTCCTTCGTTTCCTAACCATCTTCGTCCCAGATTGGTCTTCAAGACATGCTCCTAAGGCCTCTTCTACTGCTGACGTTATATGGGAGGGTTGGTCTTCTCGTTCTTGAACTTCCTCTTCTTCTTTCAACCCTCTATCCGCTTCATCAAGACCTTCCCCTTTTGGATTTTCCCCCCGGTTGCTTCCCTTCGCACGTGCCTTAACCTTTCTCTCTTTCTTCTGACCTTCCAGGCTGGAATCTAATTCATGGACTTCGAACTTCGTCCTCTCTCTCCCCTTTCGTAGCTTCTGTTTTTCCGAAACTTCATTCCTTCGACAGATCTTCCTCCTGTTCCATGTCAGGACTGGTAGGCTATCCTCGGGGATATCGTTGAGCTGCGCCGGTGTTGGCCGTAACTGGGCCTCAGGTTCTTCAAATAATAAT
>NW_027162344.1:0-642 GCF_002600585.1 Cystoisospora suis
TAAATCTCATCAGGTACTCTTTAACTGGTCCTGCTTGTTTAACCTTTCTCAGCCTCTTAATAGCTCCTTGTAGGTCATACCCCCCAAACTGTTCTAACAACATCACTTTCAACCCTTTCCAATCATAAGGTCTTTCCTCCTCGTTTAATGATAGAGAGTACCACTTAGTGACATTCTCATCCAAGTAGGATAAGGCTATTCTCAATTTCCCAGCTTCTGGTACATGATTTCTATCCAGGAACAAATCCATCTGTGCTATCCAAGCTGTTGGCTGCTCCCCAGTAAACTCGTTCGGCCCCTTTGAAAGCGCCAAACACCGTTCTTCTATTAAAGTTCTCATCATCACTTCGAATTCTGCTTTTCCTCTCCCAGATGAGCTCTCTGGTCCTGGAATGAAAGATTCCGTCTTCGGCAAATATACTCCTCCCCCTAGTTGGGCTCCTCCTAGGCCGCTCCCGATCCTTGCTCTAGCCATTACAGGATAAGACAAGACGTCGTACTCCATCCCCAGTCGATCCGCCCTCACCGGGCCAGAGAAACCCAGGTCCTCTCTGCGTTCAATCCCCAAGGTCCGCTCCATTCCTTCAATCCCCGTCGAAGCTCCTCCAAAGCCACGTATTTCCCGGTCCTTATTCTCCTCCA
>NW_027162345.1:0-210 GCF_002600585.1 Cystoisospora suis
TTGCTGCGCCAGCGTCTGGTACCATACCTGGTGGCCGTGGGGTGGTACTGTCACGGATCTCAGTATCCCGCCTCAAACATCCGGTTTGACCCTGACGTCTTGGAGGCTCCTGAGAGGGCTCGCGCAGCAATTGAGGATACACTATGGGCGGTCGTGCCGCCGGGTCCTATCTCTAGGAGGTTCTCGAAGGTCACACACCAAGCAGCTGTC
>NW_027162346.1:0-2601 GCF_002600585.1 Cystoisospora suis
AGATTAATTATAGATAGATTAATTATAGATAGATTAAAGATAGATAGATTAAAGATAGATTAAAGATAGATAGATAGATAGCATAAGAATCGAAGGTAGTCGTCGTCTGAGAAAATACGAGACTGTGCAGTCATTGTACCTCCGATGGACCAATGAGCCCTCCCGCCTCTCACACAACATTCGTTCCTTCTCTCCCCCCTGATATATATATGTATATATGCCGTCGACGTGTATCTCAAGTACCAAAGCTTATTCTTCTTCTCCACAGAACTAACTTCACTAGGTGAAGGGAAACCTTGAAAAAGCAAGAGAAGTCTTGAGAGACAAGCTGAAGGATACACGGAATGTGAACACCAACTAACTAGGTCTAGACGCATGTAAAGCGTAAGGAGAGAAGAGAAGAGACGTCGAAGGGAGAAGGTATATCATATTGGAGAAAAGCAACACTCGACATGGTTGTTCTCCCCCCTCCCCCTCACGTTTTTATATCTTAGCAAAAAAGTCTGGAGTTATACATGTATACAGAGAGAGAGATAGACATATAAATATAGATACAAGAGGGGCTTCCCAGTAAGATTCCTTTCATATGAAGAGACGAACCACGCGTCTGTGATTAGGACCTCACGACTCCAATATGTGTAGAGAGACCAAGGAAAAATGAAGTCTCAACAAGAGAAGAAAACAAGAGTTAGTCTTTTAAAGGCACTAAATTCATGTACAGAGAGAAGTTCTTTCGCTGTTCTCTTGTCAGTTCTCTTGTAAGAAAGAATTCATAGCAGCGGGGCAACGGCAACCACAGGAACACTTCCGTTTGTCTGTAGAAGAAGAGACAGATGAGAAAGGTTCTCACTTCTCTTCTCTTGTCTTTTCTCACTTCTTCTTACCTTTGAGAGACCATCCAAAGTGATCAACGGATCGTCACCGCAGTTATAGAGGACATCCTCCGCTGCCTCATGATGCGTACAGTCCAATAAAGATGACTGCCATACACACATACATACACATACATACATACGTCTTCATAATGCATATTTACAGATACATATCCATACATACATATACATCTGGCGGGAGTGGTCAAGCTCTTCAAAATGGAGGATAAGCACACATACCTACCGCGTAAGAGATTGTCCCTATGTATGTATCTGCCCTTTCTAGGGATATACATCGGCAGTACAGGGAGTGTGAGAATGGCTACCTCACACTCTATGTAGACACACACACATGCAGCAAAAGACAAAGGCGATGTCTATTACCGTTTTTCATCTAGCTTGATGGCGCGGGTGAGGAAATGCCAGAGAGAGTCGTGTGCCTGCTAGGAATGCCGACAAACGATATCTATCTATACACTGAGATCTATAGGTACGTATGTAGAGACAGACATATTCATACCCATCCTCGATTTATGCATAGAGATCTGTAGAGATACATGTCTATGGATAAAAAGATTCATACGTATCCTCCGGTTTGTCACAAAGTATCCAGAGAGACTCCTTCACATAACATGTGTAGAAAGAGAGCCCCTCCTACTACTCCCCGCAGATTCGTCCAAGTGACCGGGTTTGGTGTATAGTCTTATATGAGTGATTGGGTATACGTAGATACATCGTACGGAGTATGTACACTCGAGATGTCCGTGTGAGAATCATGGGGGCTAGAAAGCCAATCATCATCATCATCATAACGAGGATCGATATCTCGCTATCTCTATGCTTACAATACATTCTACATGTATCGAAACTCTTCACCATAGAACTTCTATAAGTGGACATGTACACTGATATACAAGGGTAAATGTATCTACATGTATAACCAGACAATAGATCAAACACCATCCAACACAGCATTCGCGGCCTTCACTTCTCATGTGTGTCTGTACACCCTAAGAAGCTCTGGTCTTTCTCCTTCTCGGTTTTCTTCCTGTCTCCTCCATAGATCCTCTCTTCTTCTCAGTCTCATTCTGTCAGTTTATCTACAACAACGACAACTCCTCTAGCAAGACCTTATATGCGAAGACAACCCACACACTTCGGATGCAGTCCTACCACCTGAAGACAGGCAGCCCATGATGTCTTGATAGCGAGAAACATCCTTCGACATAGTGACGTCCTACCTCAAGAAGCTTTAAGAGAGCGACCGAGTATCGAAAGAACACATTCACGCCTTCATATAAGAAAGCTCCGTAGATGCGAAGAACAAAGTCAAGAGGCAGCATGCGAGCAAACCCGTCCTGAACGGCTCTTGACACCCATGCTGCTATGTCGATAGTTAATGACCTCAGATGGGTATAGAGACGGGGAAGTCTCTGAGACACTGTCCCTGTAATAATCTTGACAAATCTGGAGTCAAACGGACCCATTGAAAATAAACAAGACAAGAAAAGACAGAAAGAAGGTTGAAGAGAAATTCATGTCATGCGAAAGAATCTTCTTCTCCTAGCTCGAGTTGCGTGGGAAAAGAAGTCACTACACCTATCTGACAGCAGTTATCATTAGGGATCTATGAATAAGGGTGTATGAGTCCTGCGCAAGATAGATAGATAGATAGATAGATAGATAGATAGATAGATTAAAGATAGATAGATTAAAGATAGATAGATTA
>NW_027162347.1:0-473 GCF_002600585.1 Cystoisospora suis
ATCCATCTTCTCTCAACAATATACTCATGCGCTCCTCCCTCTCTCCCGTGCGCGTCTCTTGTGTCATTCTCCTTTCTTTCTTTCTTTCTTTCATGGTGTGTCAACAATATGAAGACTTTCTTTTCTCCTCTCATTGTTCTTTGTAAATGACCGGACTAGCTCACCCCTCTCTCGCTCTCCTCTTTTCTTCTCCGCTCCGGAGTCTTTCTAGTCGCTTGTCCCTCAACTTCAATCCTTTCTCTTCTCCTCTCTTCTTCTTCCCCTTCAATCTATCCCTAGAAGTACAGAGCATCGTAGCTCCCCTTTTTTCGCTTTCTCCCATCTATCTCCTTCATTCTCTCTTTCTCCTAATGAATCTTTCTCTCTTTCTAGTGGATGCATGCGCGTGCAAGTAGGGATGATATTTATCTATCTATCTATCTACCTTTAATCTATCTATCTTTAATCTATCTATCTTTGATCTATCTCTATCT
>NW_027162347.1:784-2705 GCF_002600585.1 Cystoisospora suis
ATCTCTCTATCCTTAATCTATCCTTAATCTCTCTCTCGTTAATCTCTCTATCCTTAATCTATCCTTAATCTCTCTCTCGTTAATCTCTCTATCTATCTATCCTTAATCTCTCTCTATTTCTTCTTTTTCTGACTGCTGTCTTTCCTTCTTTTCTCTTTCGTATCTTTTCCTTTCCTTTCTTTGCCTGCAGTTTAACCTCATCTGCAGCTTTCCTTTTAGGCGGGACAGTGGGTAATATAGATGTGTATAGCATAGTGAAGAATCATAGAGTCTTCGCAGGTCTCTTCTTTCCCCCTCTCTTTATTGTTTTTACTTTCGTCTGCTTTAATGTTGTCGTCGCACTCTTTCTCAAGACCTACGACTATTGTGCGGATGAAGTCGATCGATCTCTTAAGCGCCATCCCAAAAGAGAAGATGAGGTACCTACTTATGGTGGATCAATGTCTGTGCAGATCTTGTATATGTTTGGATATCTATGTATGTATAAATATGTAGGAGTATGTATGTATATATATGTGGATCTGCGTTTATGACTCTGTATCTACGTATGAATGTCTATGTATAAAATGTATTTAGCATGTATATAGATACAGACCCACACATATGTCTAGATGCGAATCTGTATGTACAATTATCTATGAGTGTGTATGCATGAATATGCATGTTTTCACGTATGAATATGTATATATGTAGATTCACCTATCTTGGGAATCGACTACTTCTCCTTTCTCCTTTCGTCTTCCTTCTTTCGTTCTTCTATTCTCCTCCTCGTATCACTTCTTCCCCCTCTTGCTTCTTCTTCTTCTTGTTTCTATTGCCCCTCGGAGTTTGATCTTTCTTAGCCACTCCTTCATCTTACCTTGGATGGGGAGATGGTGGAAGGGAGAACCTCCTAAGAGACCCTATCAACCCTACGCCGTTCATCTATGTATATCCATAGGATATCTATATCGATATCCATGTAAAATAGATATAGTAATGTATATATATACATATGTATACATAAACATATTCCCTATCATGCAACACGACTACGACTACTACTACTACTACTAGTACGAGTAGTAATTCTGCTCTAACTCCTACCTTTCCTCTGTGCTTTTTCCCTTCTTCTCTCTTCTTATGAAGATGGACAGACAGGGACACCTCCCTTCCTCGCTCTGTGTATCTCCCCTCTCTACTAACCATTTTCATGACCGTAGTCACCTTATTCTCTCTCCTATATATGTATAATAGGATCATCTCCATACATATTTCATTCTTACTTCATACCTATAGTGATAGTTGGTCTTTCTTCTCTCCCCCCTTGTTTTTCTTTCTCCCCCCTGTTGGTCTATCTGTCTGTCTGTCTGTCTGTCTATCTGTCTGTCTGTCTGTCTATCTGTCTGTCTGTCTATCTGTCTGTCTGTCTCTTTCTCTTTCTCACTTCAGTTTCGCCGTACTCGCTTGGAGAGATGGACACGCGCCATAGCAGTCTTTTATCGGGAGTTTATGACGGAGCTTTTCTCTACAAAGGCAAGACAAAAGGTTGTGGATATCGCTTCAGAATCGTCGAAATCTTCAGATAAAGAAGAACAGGAAGACGAAGATGAAGACGATAAACTGCCTCAGTATCCTGCTTGGATGTGGGAATCTATAGGCATGCAAAATCCCTATACAGCTGAAGGATGGATTGACCCGCATGCTTTCGGTATCCTATATATACACACCAAAATCTGTACATGTATATAGTGATGGATTACAACGGCGGACGAGCTGTGTGGCCACTCCAGAGGAATCTATCGTCTCTGATATGCCTTGCTCCTCTCGTGTATCTCGATCAATATAATGAATTGATATATACCGTACAGAGAGAGATCGCCATACACAGATACACGACGAGTCGCCCCACTATCTATCTTTAATCTATCTTCAATCTATC
>NW_027162348.1:0-467 GCF_002600585.1 Cystoisospora suis
TATCATATTTCTATAGCCATATATACCCAAACAGGATCTGCAGGGAATCCTTCTGCACATACATGTGTATACAGAGAGATGATCTTTTGATCCATATATAGAGAGAGAGAGGGATCTGCATCGTATACATAGGACGACAAGCACTGACGACTATGAAGAGAGACATGGAAAGAAAGCTCCAGTGGATGTATGAATGTATCAACGTGTACTTTTGAATAGTAAGAATATTCATGTAGACACGTGTGAATCTCTACTTATGTATAGACGAATATGTATGTATGTAAGGTACGTATGTACATAACGGAAGTATGTATATCATGTACGTATGTATACGGTGTACGTATGCATATAATGTATGTATGTATGTATATAGTGTATGCTTGTATGTGTACAGCGTATGTACAGACTACGAGATGCTACGCCGTAACACTTCCATGGGCTTACTTGTTTTTTCTTCTTTTTCTTTT
>NW_027162349.1:0-273 GCF_002600585.1 Cystoisospora suis
TACTAGATACATGAAGACTGTCTACATTGCTTGTTGCGCTTTCAGGTGTCTTTCTCGTGCGCCGTGTGAGTGTATGGGAGCTAGACTAGATTTATCGAAAACAGTCCTCTATCTTTCTCTCTATATGTGTCTCTCCATGAATACGTGTTGCATAGAAGCCGCCCTTGATGTATAGAGAGTGATCGTTTCTATCTAGATGAGCCAATCATGCATGCATGCATGCAACGGGAGACTGCATTCTAAGTTTTTGTGTCTTTCTTTGTGTGTGTCTCC
>NW_027162350.1:0-399 GCF_002600585.1 Cystoisospora suis
GGAGCAACCTGCACGGCCGGCCGGGAACCCTAGCGGTCCCCTCAGAGCTAGCGCAGCCCGAATAATAGCCGCCGGCCTAGTTTGAAGCCAACCTGAAGGCGTAGGCCTACGAGGAAGCCCGGCAAGCCCGAATTAACCAGATTGCAAGTTGGCCAGAGGCATGAGTACCCTAAAGGGATCAACAGGGGGCTGCTAGAGCAGCCTAACGACCTCGGAGCCCCCACGCGGAGGTTAAACCCAGATTGCCCCGAGTGTTGCACATGAGTCCAGATCGGCGAGAAGAGAGATCTTCGAGAGGGGAGCGTTTTCAGCCGAAGATTCGAGTACAGCAAGCAAGAACAACTCTGTGGAGGCCCGCAGAGACAGAGAGAGGCGCATCGGGAGATAGGACCGTCTGGG
>NW_027162351.1:0-204 GCF_002600585.1 Cystoisospora suis
CTGCGAACATCTACTAAATCACTAATCTCGGGCGTTAGCTTAGCCACAAATATTTTAGTCTTTTCTTCTTCTAATAATTCGGGAATTCGGCCACAGCATTGTTGAATCTACTCAGATAAACTTGCACTGCACCCCCGTGTCGCACTCTCCTCACACGATCCACAGCTTCTGTCTCCGAAATAGCATTAAAATGAGACCGGATGA
>NW_027162352.1:0-260 GCF_002600585.1 Cystoisospora suis
TACGGCTCCTTCTGAGGGGTCTCCGACTGTCTGATCTGTTGGTGGTGGTCGACGCGTCTTGCTTCGATGTTGCTTGTCGGGTGTTGTGGTGCTTAAAAGACTTCGAACTCCGCCCTTCGGGGCTAATCCCTTGCTTGCGCTCACTCTTAGGAGGCCTCGTGCTCTCTTTTGCTGTCACCTTGTTGACCTGGCCGCTCGGCTGGGTCTGGTAGCCCTGATCAATTCTTTCGAACGGGGGTTCCACGGTCCCCCCCCAGTAG
>NW_027162353.1:0-273 GCF_002600585.1 Cystoisospora suis
CCAGCAAAGCCACCATCGACCTTGCATGCATATGATGAGAAGGTCGATGGTGGCTTTGCTGGAGTTCGAGAGAGGAGGCTTCAGCGACGTGTGCAGCCATGGCAGCTGTGGCAGCGGCAGCAGCTAGCGTAGCTGACTGCAGATGTCTACTCTGCTGGGGTGTCACTGTAACGAAGCTTGTACAAGGGATATAGCCATGCTGATAAGAAGAGGAAGAGGACAGAGAAGAAGAAGAAGAAGAAGAAGGAGGGAGAAGAAAAGAAGAAGAAGAAG
>NW_027162354.1:0-245 GCF_002600585.1 Cystoisospora suis
AAAGAGTGAGAAAGAAAGAAAGAAAGAAAGAGTGAGAAAGAAAGAAAGAAAGAAAGAGTGAGAAAGAAAGAAAGAAAGAGTGAGAAAAGAGAGGGGAAAGACCCGAGAGCGAGTGAAGGCTTTCTCTCAGTAGAGACGATAAAAAGGCTAAGCATCATTTCTACTAATATTAATACTAACACTTCTACTATCCTAAGAATAGAAGAAGAAGGATCAAAAGAGTCTCTCTCCTTCTCCTTCTTCTT
>NW_027162354.1:473-1697 GCF_002600585.1 Cystoisospora suis
TGACGCGACTGGAATAAGGCAGAGAAGAGAGATAAAGAAGCTTGACGAAGCTACGAAGAAAACGAACAAGAAGAATTAACAAAGATAGACCGACCCGTCTGTCTCGAGGATCAACTTGAATCGTCTTCAAAGAAAGGAGACCCACACAATGACTTCTATACACACACACATACTTATATAGAGATATATAGATATATATAAATATATAGATAGATATAGACAGATATAGATATATATAGATATAGATATATGTACATATACGAGGTTACAGGTGTGTAAGAGAGATAGATAGTTGTGTATAGATCGATCTCACCCAAAGTGCATGTAGAGCAACCACGCATTCGAGATATATAGAGATATACATATATATATACATATAAAGATACATACATATATATATAATATATGTGCATATATGAAGTCCTACACAAGCAGAGAAATCCACTATCACATACTTACATGTGCACATGTATATATATATATATAGATATATATATATACGTATAGCAAGATATACTTGTAGAGCATCATCCGCATATCCATGTGTATCCATAGAGAAGTATGTGTATGGATGACTCTATATGGATATACATAGGACAGAGAAGCACGGAAAGGAAGAGAAGAGAGAAAGAACTTATCCCTCTTCTTCCTATTTCATCTTTTACTTGGGAAATTCTGTAGAAACTGCTAGAAGAAGAAGAAGAAGATAGGTGAGAAGAGTCTATACCTTCAGATAGAAGTTGTTCCTCCCGTAGCGTCTTATTGGCTATGCGATACTCCCGGCCTCCTCCCTGGCCTAGGGTAGCTAAGCTCTGAAAGGTCGGTGTGACCCAGCCATACAACTGACGAATTCTCTCCATCTTCTTCTTCTCCTCGAGCCTTTCTTCTTCTTCTTTCTTTCTCTCTACGCGTCTTTCTATCTTTCTCTTCTTTCTTTCTCTCGAGCTCTCTTTCTTTCTCTTTCTCTCTTTCTTTTTCTTTTTCTTTATAAGAGAGCAACGACAGAACAAGTCGAAGCTCCTCTTTCTTCTTCTCGATAAATGAAGTAGAAGAAGAAGAAGAGATTAGATGAAGGAGAACTTTGATCTTGCTCTTTGCGTTAAGAAAGAAAGACAACGCACTTCTGCATGCTCGTCAAAAAGCCAACGAAAGAGAAAGAGGAGGAAAGAAAAGAAGAAAAAGAAAAAGAAGAAAGAAAGAAAGAAGAAGAAAAGACGTTGCTTG
>NW_027162355.1:0-265 GCF_002600585.1 Cystoisospora suis
ATCTGGGTGAGTGTACGAATGGTTCTCTCGGTCTGCCCGTCCGTTTGCGGGGGAGCTGACGTTGGGAGCGACCTACGAATTCCCAACTGTCACGGTAGTGTTCTGGGCACTCGTCTCACGGAGCTTCGCACCTTCGTGAAGCCACAGATACACTTAGACACGTTAGCCAGCCTCACTACACAATATGGGGGTGCGGAAGAACCACCGTTCCTAGCCTGTGATGTCCGACTTACCTAGCCAGCCTAGGAACGGTGGTTCTTCCGCA
>NW_027162356.1:0-2199 GCF_002600585.1 Cystoisospora suis
GCTGGCCGTAATCAGCTCTTCCGGTCCAGGGAGTGTTCTAGGTGATCGTGTAACGGAAGAGCTGATTACGGCCAGCGAGTGTGATAGGAGACATCATCGGAAGGGGGAAACAAAGGAGAGATTGGTCGCGACTGCTAGTGGATCCCCGGAGTGTCTAGGCGCAGCTGGTGCTCACCTGTCTAAGCCGGCAGGAGATGGGACATCCAGGCGTGAAGAAAGGAGAGAAAGAGAACCGACAGGGGTTGAGGGGTCGAAACCTGAAGGCCACCGGTCTGGAGGCCCAAAGAGTAAACGGCCTTCCAGGGCAGAGAGTACTGGGGCAAGTGGAAGCTCGTGTGACTCGGTGAGGACAGGTGGCAGGAGCCGAAGGGCCAGCGTCGAAGGAGCGACAGTAACCTTCAACGATGGAGTAGCTGAGCCCCAATCTGCATCAGGCATGGATTCCTCAGGGGCGATCCCGTCCAGCGGTGTTGCTTGCGGAGCGGGAGGGGGCGGTTCTTCTAGGTCACTCCGGGGCTTAGCGCCGCCTATCAGTTGTATAGTGTGCGGCCTCACAGACGGCTTCTTGAAACGCTGCGCAGCTCGGGACTGTTGTCGGAGTTTTTTTCATCCCTACTGCGCATGGTTGAATGCCTTCAGAGTGTCTACAGCGTTTGCCCCTTCCTTTCCGCGAGCCGCGCGTTCGGTGGCTGTGCCCAAAGATTCTGGCGTAAGCAAGCTAGAGGATAAGAAAGTGAGGAAGCCAACTGCATCTCGAGGACGGTCACCTCCTACTAAGAGACGTTCGCTTGGTGTCCCTTCGCGTCAGCTACAGAAGAGGGCACAAAGCGACGAGAGGTGCGAAGGGGCACCGGGTGGTCATCGGGGTGAGGGAGATGTGTGCCACGAAACAGACTGGTGGTTGGACAGCTCAGAAGAAGAGGCAGAAGAAGCGGTGTGGTCTTGGAGGGGCGACACAGCTGCTGCATCATCCCACCCCGTCGGCACAGTGAGCTGTGCCGGCACGAACGAAAGCCTGGCCGTGTTACCTGCCAGCGCGTCATCTGTCCCTGGTCCCGGCGCCGTGAAACGTACAGGGAAAACCGGAGGCGAAGACGAGTTGCCTGAAGGACATTTATCAGTTTCTTCGGGGCGCGAGCCGAAGAGTGGTACGGGTGGCGGAGATACCACCACGTTCTCTTTACCAAGCTCCGCCGACGCGTTCTCAGGATACTTCCAGTTCCGCGCTACTCCGGGGGAAGGCCGCGCAGATGGTCACGCAAAAGACAGAAAGCGCAAGACCGCTCTCCGAAGTCGCTGGGGACCGATCTGGGCTGAACCAGTGATGAAGAGGCTTGTCGTCCGTGTCTGGTGTCCAGCTCACAGTGGGCATTCAGAGGGCCTCGGCAAACGGAGCCGGTAAGATCTTTCTAAGTGAAGAAGCTAATAGTAGTACATTCAGATAGTCAGCTGCCTCCTCACCCATTCCCTAAAAGGCTGACTGCCTCATAAGCGCTGATGGGGTGAGCGGTGAAAGAAGCGTTGGTTGCGTGCGCTGATGCGGGATTCAACACAGACGGCGAGATACTCGTCCGTTATTCAGGGCGAGATTACGGCGTTCCAGGCGCCGTTTCGGTGACAGCACAGGTGCCCTAGGGGGCTGAGCTTCTGGCCGTGTTACCCTTTGAAACGGTACACGTCTCGCTGGCCGTTCGTACTCGTCCGAGTGTAACGTTCATTTCAAGGTGTTTTCAGAAGCCTTGGGCTTCGTCTCCGTGTTTCATCGGAGCCAAGTTGAATCTGCTGCGCGGTCAATCGAACATGCTATTTTCAGGTTTTCTATGAAATTCATTGGAAAGAAGAGGCTTGATAGTACAACCGTAAGTACAGAAGATACAGTCCCAGCAGTAGCGGTCAAACTATAGAAGAGTCGAGTATTATCCATGCATAGTAGGCGTAAAAGGCGTTCATCCAGATACAAAACATAGAAAGGGACTGCAAGAGTAATGTGCGTCCCACGCGAGCGGCTTCAGAGTGAGGTATAACATGCCTCATCACGCGGAGCAGTTAAGCGGAGCAGCACCGCTGTGATGGTAGTATCTGTCACACGTTTTTGTCATTTTGCTGCTCCTTGGTTCAGGGACCAAGCTGAGCAGCTAAGGTATCGTCTCCTCCGGGTATCGCTGTCTCAGTCATCGGAGCCTCTTCCATACATTTCCT
>NW_027162357.1:0-391 GCF_002600585.1 Cystoisospora suis
CTTGTACATTACGGCACCTAGGGGTGCCTAATGCGATTTAACCGCTCATTGGTCCAAGAGTTGGGCGAAAGAGCCCACGGAACGTCCGGGATCGATGCTCAGAGCAACCTGCACGGCCGACCGGGAACCCTAGCGGTCCCCTCGAAGCTAGCGCGGCCCGAATAATAGCCGCTGGCCCGGCCTGAAGCCAACCTGAAGGCGTAGTTCCGAGAAGGAGTTTGGCCGGCCCAAGTTAACCAAATTGCCAGTTGGTTAGGGGCATGAAAGGCCCAGAGGGAGTCACAGAGGGCTGCTAGAGCAGCCTAACGACCGTGAAGCACCAAGAGGGAGTTAGACCCAGATTACCCCGGATACGACACATGAGCCCCGATTGGCAAGAAGAGGGAATTGC
>NW_027162358.1:0-222 GCF_002600585.1 Cystoisospora suis
GTGTCTCAAGAGATCTCGCTCGGGGCAGAGCCAAAGCTCTGACACCTAGGCTGAAGAAAGAGCGGCGACGTCCATTTGTGGCAGAGCGAGGCAAAGGAAAAAGAAAGGAACAAAAACGACTCGCGTTTGTGGTCTAGTGGTAGAATACCTCGTTGCCATCGAGGTGACCCGGGTTCGTTTCCCGGCAAACGCACCAGACTTGTTATCCCCCTCGACATTTCT
>NW_027162358.1:602-1157 GCF_002600585.1 Cystoisospora suis
ACCCCGAGCGCCTGCCAGGTAAGACTGATCAAAACACGTCTCGTATGGAGCCCACCTCGGTGTCTTCAACATCCTTACCTAGAGAGCAGCTTCGTCTGCTTTGGTCCTCCGAACGGGTGTCCGCCTAGAATCGCGCACCTCCGTTCGTTACCGTTGTTGGTGCGGGCGGCACAGATGTTTCTGTTCTGGAACGCCCACATTCGCAAGCCGGTTAATGCACGAGACGAGGGAACGATGGTGGAGCCATGTTCAAATGATATGGAGAAAACCTTTCTGTCAAGCAAGGGATCACGGACACAGGGCCATTCCCATGAGCACACGGCGCATCCTACAACCTCAACCATGCGGATTAGTCGACCTGTCGGGTCACCGAGGAGCTGCCCCATTTCTAGGAAAGTTCTTGCCGAGGACGTCACATGCCACGGCTTCCCCCAGTGGCAGGCGCCTGCTGGGGGACGGTGGCACGGCTGCAACGTAGAGCCGTAGTTTGGTGCCAGCCTCGCTTGCCAGTCGACGACCTGGTCGAGGAAGGCGTAGCCGCGTTTCACACTGCCC
>NW_027162359.1:0-159 GCF_002600585.1 Cystoisospora suis
CTGTCTCCTGAGCATTGGCTAATCCTCGGGTTCCCAAGTAGTAGTCCTATCCAGCCATAAAACTTTAAATTCTAAGCCGGGACAGCTCTATCTTGTGACTTTCTACGGTCTACAATAGTTTCTCCTAAGTACTCACTCTCAGCTACAGGCTCCTGAATC
>NW_027162359.1:519-841 GCF_002600585.1 Cystoisospora suis
GGCAAACAGGCTTTGGCGGCACGAGACCGTACAGCAACTCAAAAGGGGCATGTTTTGAACTCGAATCCTGAGTACTATTACACGCAAAGTTAAGCAAAGGTAACACTCGCGCCCATCTCTTATCATCCTCCCTTAAAGCACAACGCAACATTTGCTCAACAGTCTGGTTTGTCCGCTCAGATTGGCTGTCTGTTTGTGGATGATACGCAGTAGACGTACGTCGGGTAATTTTAAGCTGTCTACACAACCCTTGCCACAATTCACCCGTAGATCTAGTGTCCCGATCACTAACAATACCTTTAGGCACTCCATGCAACCGTAC
>NW_027162360.1:0-149 GCF_002600585.1 Cystoisospora suis
CTTCTTCTTCTTCATCATCTCCTGCCTTTCATCTTCAAGGTCTTCTTTCCTTTTCTCTCTAGGATGAGAAGAGACTGCAGCCTCATCGCGTGTCCTCCTACTATCAACTATTCTGTCTTCTGGGATTTCATCTTCCTCGTCTTGGTGTT
>NW_027162360.1:756-1014 GCF_002600585.1 Cystoisospora suis
CTGGCAGGTGCTTTCTGTTCTCTTCTTCACCGTTACTCTGTATACAGTCTGTGTCATCCGACTCAGGAGAAGACGTCGAAGGAGGCTGAAGATACGAAGAGAATGAAGATGGAGAAGAAGTTCTTCTGCCCTTTCCTGTCATGAGACTCTTTCCTCTTCGTCTTCTTCCTGTATTCTCTTGAGATCTTCTCTCATTCTTGGGGGCAAAAAGACCTTCTTGAGGTGTACGTCCAGCTAAGATATCCGCAGCATCATGTT
>NW_027162360.1:1368-1681 GCF_002600585.1 Cystoisospora suis
CTTCTTCTTCCTCTTCTCTTCGTGCGATCTTTCGAGGAAAAGAAGACGTAGACACGCGCGTCGTTGACGCTGTCCTTGTTGCTTCGAGAGCTTTCAGCTTATTGTGAGCCAAATCCATCGGCTTATAAACGGAGAAAGATAGACCTGTCTCTGGTCTCCCTTCTAGATCAAACCTGTTAGTATTTTGATGATGAGAAGAGCAAGTGCCGGAAGTAAGGGAAGATAAGGTCGGGGGGCGAGACTGCATGCGAGACTTTGAATCGAGAGCAGACAATCGACTTATGAAGGGAGGGAGAGGAAGCTGTAGACGGAT
>NW_027162360.1:2033-2275 GCF_002600585.1 Cystoisospora suis
ATAGGACTGAGTGAGAGATAGATACACATGCAGCAAAGACGCGGGTCTCTTCTCTTGACAGACCCTCCTTGCCATTGAAGGCAGGAAAAAAAGGGGAAACAGGGGAGGAGCGGTGTATGTACACCCGAGAGGGACAAGACATTCACTACACGAGAAGTCATTTTCAGTGACTTTCTTCTAAACTGTACAGGCGCATATGTACGTATGTACTTGCTCGAGCAGACAGACTAAAGATAGATAGA
>NW_027162361.1:0-223 GCF_002600585.1 Cystoisospora suis
AAAGTAAGAAAGAAGGAAAGGAAATTGTTGAAGAAGGAGAGCCCTAGGTAAATCATTTTGAGACAGAAAGAAGAGGAAAGATTGATCTACAGTATCAAGAAAAGAGGAGGACGTGTGCCACCAGGTCTTCTCTGATCTTATCGGACCCCTATGGCGTATCGCTGCTCTTAAATTCTCTCCCTCGTCACTCTCGTTTTTGACTCTTGCATCTTTCTTTCTTTCT
>NW_027162361.1:516-844 GCF_002600585.1 Cystoisospora suis
TCTCTCTCCGGCTTGCTGCATATCTCCTTCCTGATAGGAGACAGATCGTCCATAGATAGCATCTACTCAGACAAGGCTTAAGACCCATCTCTCCGTACTTTTACAGGAAAGGAAAGTAGTCGATCTGTTTATGACTCGGTGCGAAATAGTGCTGGTAGATTCTGCTGTATATACACTCCATATGGAGGTGTTCACAGTTCTTCCTTTGCTGATAGAAAGATTTCCATTTCTTTTCTACCTCATGGAGATGAAACAGCCCAGCTATCAGATGTAGCAGAGGGGATTCGCTTTTATCGATTTCTTTCCTCTCATACTCTTCTTGCCCTCC
>NW_027162361.1:1208-1551 GCF_002600585.1 Cystoisospora suis
ATCTGTAATCTATCTATCTGTCTGCATCATGTATTGTTTGCAGCCTGTATGTAGTGTGCATGCGTGTATGGTCTCCATCTCTATAGACTTTCATGCATTTCCACAGTTCAACAGCAAAGTGGAGAGAAAAACACAGAGGTCTACGACGCGCTCGGGTTTGTATGGCGGCTCTATTGAGGGGGACGGAGAGATCTTAAGCTAGAGAAGAGCTCACTCAAGGCCCAGATGTACCTAGGGCGATGCACACAGCCTTCTCTCCCCTCTAGATCATACTACACCTTCACAGCACACATAGGTATCCATACACCCCCCACGTCGATCTCATCTCTCTCTCTCTTTTTCT
>NW_027162362.1:0-5320 GCF_002600585.1 Cystoisospora suis
GCCACACACACACATACACTCACATACCTGTACAGGCATATCACAAATAGAGGCACATATACATACTTCCCATGTATACCTTCACAAAGAGACTGGGGGGGCAGGAGGAGTGTCTCTGTATACGTATATACATATATATATAGTGAGAGAGAAGAGAAGAAATAGACGTAGGTGGTGACGGACAAGAAGAAGAAGAGAAGTGCTCCCCATGAAAGAGGAAGAATAGACAAAAGAGAAGAAGAATGTTTAAGAGGCAGGTCGTCTGTCGACTGAAATGAAGATGTGCAGATGCATGCAATGCGAACGAGACAAAAGACCCCTTGCTGACTGGTGGATCAGGAGCTGTTGATGTCTAGACAAGCCCAGTGTATATAGAAAGGAAGTAGAAAGGGGGAAGTAATATATGTATAGATGTATATGTGAGACAGTGTGTGTGTTGAAAGAGAAGAGTTAGAAGAGGCTCGTCTTAACATAGAAAGAGACGTAGTAACGATCGAGAAGAACCCTACGAATTACCCGGCAAAAGAAGGAGAGAAGAAAACAGGGGACGGACAGAAATAGATGGGTATAAAGACCTTCCATACCAACGCCTATTTATCTATCTGTCTTCCACGGAGCCTTCAAAATACATAGAGAGAGAATACACAGACAGACAGACAGGCATACATACACATGAAGACATTACAGACACTTGAAAGAGTACCGATAGAAAAATACACTGAAGATGGAGAGACAGATAGAGAAATCGACAGATCTGAGATAGACACGCAGATGAAAGAAAGAAAGATTGAAGAAGATAGGGAAGTAGATTCATAGATACATAGAGAGAGCAAAGATAGACAGAACGGCTAAAGATACATACGTAGAGAGCTGCGCCAAGATAGATAAGCACATGGATAGCTCGTAGCTTGAGGTAGAGGAATGTAGCCCAAGATAGATAAGACTTGAGTAGTCAGTTCCTTAGCTTGGGACTAACTAGCTAGCTAGACAGACTCCATCTCCCATATGAAGTGACTAAGGAATGAGTGAGAGGCGGGTGGAGTCTGGCTAGTCGTGATAGTAGTTGCTTTGTAGACGTACTTGACATGTGCAGGTTTGATCTCCATTCCGCCTCGATTCTTGGCATTTGCCTTCTTGACTATAGCAGAGAGGAGAGGCTCGATCACATGCGTTACGTGAGACCCCCCTTTAGTAGTACAAATACTATTCACAAATGACACCTGCTGAAACTGTCCTCCATCTGAGAAAATTACACATACACATATGCAGTCATCTATGCCATACATTCCCCAAAGATAGAGAGATAAGAAGATACATATTCACACATAGACGCATGGAGGGGGGGCGCCACAAAATACAAGGAAAAGACGACCTATCTCTCCAGAGATACAGATATCGCACCACACAGACCCAGACATAAAGGTATACAGATATATACACATACAGATGTATGAAAACTCCTGTACAGGCAGACATATCACGTATCTACTGCACGATATATATATATATAGGGAGAGATAGGTGTATATACTGACGCATACATGCCAGAGAGTGAGAGATAGTTAACTTCTTTTCTTCTTTTCATGGAGACTGTAGGGTATCAATTGATGTGAGAAAAAGTAAGAGAGTCACCAGCACGTGTATACGTACACCCCATGCATGAGGCTAAGACTGTCTATCCATCTGTCTCTGCATGTACCTCTTAACTTCTCTCTTGCTCTTCTCTCTCTCTTCACACACCGGGAACGAGGAGAAGAAGAAGGGAGGAATTAAATTAGCTAAGATACACACTTCAACTTTAAAGGATGAAAAGAAACATGAACGACATATATATATGTAGAAAGAGAGAAAGAGTCAGACAGATAGATGGAAGGAGAATCGCGTTGAATGAAGGAGTTCCAGGTAAAGGGTTAGATTCTAGACAAGCATGCGAAAAGATAGCGAAGGAGAAGGTACTTCACTTGAAATTCTCCACATGCGTCTAGATACATTCAGATATATACGTGAGAGAGAGAAGTAGATCTTGATACATACCGGTAGAGGAGATGACAACTTCCCATCTCCATTGCTTTTCATGGATTTTTATGACCTTCTTAATCTCTCCTTCTCCATCCGGACCGTCTCCATCTTCATCTACATTCTCTTCTTCTTCTGCATCTCCTTCTTCTCTCGTTCCCCCTCTTTTCTTCTTTCTCCCTTTCTTTCCTTTGCTCTTAGTATTCTTATTCTTCTTCTTTCTCGCACTTCCTGCCTCTTCCCACACATCGTCGTCGTCGGCGTCGTCTTCGTCTTCTCCCTCTTCGCTACTAGGATCATCTTCTTCATCTTCTCCAGCATCTTCTTCTCCTCCTTCTCCACCTCCTCGCTTCTTCTTCCCCCCCCCCGCAGTTCCTTTCTTGTTCTTTCTCTTCTTATCGCTACTTCCTCCTAAATAGAGATCTACATATTGAGAGAAAGAATTGACTTCGATACGCGAGCCATTGAGATAGACACGCACGCCAGATGTCCCTGCTAAATCATACGCGCGCTTTCGGAGAAGAGAGAGAATATCCGGCTCCCATCTAAACACAAACCAAACACATCAGGTGTACATACACCTCACATACACATCTCATAGCCGAAAAGATCCCACCTACCTAGACACCCATGATTTCTATCATAGATAGAAAGACCTATGGCTCTTCTGTATACATCCATGGATAGATGTTGTATAGACATAGATATATATGTAGATGTATTATATCTGGGGAGGATGCCCTGACGTCATTCGTGAGTACATAGAGCCATAGAAAGCGAGAAAGAGGGAAATACATAGAAATACGAAGAGAAAAAGAAAGAGATAGGCAATTCAAGAGAGAGAGAGAGTCACTGCAAGCTGTGGTGGATGCAGAGAATGGAAAGTTATCTTGCCAGTCTACGGACATTCACAACGCCACACACCACCCCACGGTGTACATACACCTCAAAATGAGCAACCATTCACATGTAGGTACATACACAAATCCATCTATCTATCTACCTATCTGTATGCTTACATAACTATCGATCTAGCTATACAAGAAGAGACATCTATATATATATATATAAATAAGCTGTAGAGAACCGCAGGCAGAGAGTGTGTAAAGAGGGTGAGTGAGCCTGTCTGTCCCAGAAGCGGCGTGATGCATGCAGAGAGGAAAAAAGGAAGTTTCATTGAGTGTGAAACCTGCCCTCTTGTCTTTTCTACAGAAGCTAATCGACGAGAAAAAGAAGAAGTGCTCCTATCTCCAATATACGTAGAGATGAAGAGGCGAAGGGTACATGCCCCCTCTCCGCTATCCATACATCATAGAGTAGACATAAAGACCCCCTAACTTCCTTTCACATACACATAGAGCTATATATATGTACATACGCATGCAAACATGTGTACATGAAACACCACATAAACATACATATACCATCACATATACATATATATAGATTGATATACATCTATCTACAGAGCGAGATGTGTCTCTTACCCTGTCATGCCGAACTTAGCGAAGTCAGGGATGAAGGAGATTTTGACAAAGTCGGTGCCGGGGTAGTTCGAAATCTCTGGCTCGGTCTTCTTTCCCATGTTGCCCGTCCACGTCATGCGAAACTTCCTGTTAAAAGAAAGAAAGAATGAGAGTAAGTGAGAAAGAGAGAAGGAGAGGGATAGACAGGAAAGAAGACAAAAGAGAAGAAACATATTACATACTTAGGTGGATATACACCCGGGTTGACTCTAGTCGTCGCTTCCCCTCCTCCTGCGCTTATCCGTGCAGACATATATATACATATAGATATATATTTATCTATAGACATTCATTTGAATGAATACATATTTGTTTATACATACATATACTCTCTATACATATACATGTATATAGATGTATGATAGGAGTAAGAGACGCGATAAAGACAAGGAGGAGTGAGATACGAGAGGGGGCTGGCGGCCTCAGTAGATTCTCTGTATTATGTCGACGGCATGTGTTGAAAGCCCCCCCCTCATGCATAGAGAGAATCTGCACATATAGATGACAGGTATCTATGTACGTACATATACAAAGATCGCACCTCTCGGTAATGATGCATGCATTCAGTGAACTCTAATTCGTATACATCTATGTGTATATACATATACAGTGTATACAAATATATATATATATATATACATGTACATATATATGAATATATGCAGTAAAGTTAAGAGACTAGACCCTCCGTCCATCCACACAAATCTCCACAGACATATCGCTTCTCTCTGTCCTTATTTATCTATCTATCTATCTACCTAGATATATATCTATCGATTCATACCCGTATACAAATGAATACATACACATACATATTTATATATATAGCTAGATAGAAGAAGAACGCCTTCAGGGTAAGACAGAGAGCTCGCCCAGTCATTCACTAACTCTACATACATAGATACATGTCTATATACATAGAGATCCAGATACATATAGATCTACGGAGGAGTGTATGTGCAGTGTGCAATCCTTCCTAAGACTAGTGAAGAGCAGGCAGAGCCATCTATTATCCTGAAGAAGATGACGACTAACTAGCACAATTCTCATGAGAATAGTGATACGAAGAAAAATGAGAATGAGCCCCCTCCTCCCCCTCCACCTTGTCCACCTCAGTGCTGCTACTGACGAAGAAGAAGAAGATTCCAGGATTTCTATCTGTAGGTCACTTTTCTTCTTCTTATCATTACTACCAGAGTACCTACCCTCTTCTCTCTCTTCCTCTCGCCATGCAACCACAGAGACATTCTCTTCTTCTCCTTCTTCTTCTTCGCATTCTTAACTCTCTTTTTCTTTCTTTCTTGCTTGCTTCTTTTCTGCACCCCCTTTCTATCCTACATCTGCATTCTATGAACCTCTCCTCTATCCCTTTCATTGACTATGTGAGATAGGTTTCTACATAAATAGTGACATTTCCTTCTTCTTCGTCTTCTTCACCCTCTTGTCTAGCTAGTTAGCTAGCTAGCTAGCTGGCTGGCTGGCTTACTTTTTTCTTTCTCCATCTGCACATTCGACGGTGAATTCTTGACTGAAGATATTCGTGAGTTTGGCACCGTAGCCATTCCTTCCTCCTGTGACGCGACACTCGCTGTCATCGTAATTGTCGCTCGTTAAGAGTTGGCCGAAGATCATCTCCGGCACATACACCTTATGAACCTGATGAATCGCCACTGGAATGCCTACGCAATAGAAACACAGAGAGAGAGAGAGAGAAAGAGAGACAGAGATAGGGAGACAGAGAGATAAACAAATGTGGATAGATTGGAGATAGATATCCC
>NW_027162363.1:0-1624 GCF_002600585.1 Cystoisospora suis
CTCTCTCTATCTTTCTCTCTTTCCCTCTATCTCTATCTCTTTAATACATTCGATTAAACCAACAGAGAGAGGAATCCTCAGAATTTCCTGCCTTCCAAAAAAGACGCGGACGATATTCCTTCTGACTATGTACTCTCTATCTACCTATCTTTAATTTATCTATCTGTCTATCTTTAATCTATCTCTCTATCTTCAATCTATCTATCTATCTTCAATCTATCTATCTTCAATCTATCTATCTTTTATCTATGTTTAATCTATCTATCTACCTACTTACACATGTATATCATTTTAGCTGTATACATTTATCTTTTTGTCTACATTTATGTATCTATCGAATTCCTTTTTTCTGTCGACAATCCTCAATTTCTTTCTTTCTTGTTCTTTGTATTTTGTCTATCTCCTCTCTTCATCCCTTGTCTTCTTTTCCCCCCTGTTTCTTTCCTTTCTCTGGTCGCCACGAGTTTATCTTCTCCTCCTTCTATGAAGAATCTCCTCGGCTGCATGCCTAGTATTCTTCCCTATTCACCTCCATTGCAGTCACTTTTCAAAGCCGACATCCTTAAGCAGTTGTCTACTTCTTCTTCTCCTGCACTCCTCTCTTCTCAGCTTCCCACTGTTCGCACCCCCCTAGCTGCTAGACACCTCTTTTTTCTTTCTCCTTGTCTATCACTCTTCAGACTTTACTCCGACGTCTTCGATATATTGCGACCTCTCTTCGCCGTGAAGGGGCTTTACCTGTTCGAGCTCTTCTCCCTCTATCATCTACTCCTGGCTTGGCTAGCTTGCATGCAAAGCAAAAGCGAAGATCCGATTGTCTTGTAGAAGCAGAAATTCCCCCCTCTGCTGTAGGAGTCATTTTGGAGATCAGTAAAAGTAGCGATAAAGGATGGCTCTATACTGTCCTCGTGAAGAAAGGACATTTCTATCAAGGTAACACTCTAGACAAGAATCGCAGACCCACTCAAATTTCTCTCCCCCCAGCAAACCTCTCTCTTGCATGTCTCTTGTTCTCTCTCTCTCACTCTGTCTTCCTCTCTCTCCTATCTATCTATCTATCCATCTTAATCTGTCTATCTTAATCTATCTATCCTTAATCTATCTATCCTTAATCTATCTTAATCTATCAGTCGTAATCTATCTGTCTATCTTAATTTATTTCTATAGGTATATGGATGCTGGGGGGATGTGTGTACGTTCCACGGGGTGGGAGATACGAGTGAGGGAGAGAGTAGAAGGAGGGTGGGGACTTCTCAGTTGCTTCTTCTTTCTTTCTCTTTCTTTCTTTCTCTCTCTCTGTCTCTCTCTTTCTCTTTCATTCTTTCTTTCTCTCTCTGTCTCTCTCTTTCTCTCTCTTCGCCCAAGAGGTTGCTCGGGCTCTTTTTCGTGTTGGAGGAGAATCTTTGCAAACTAAGCGGAGGAGGAGAAGAAAAAAGAAGAAGATCTCTCACGTTCAATCACCTGTGCATGCGGCATGATAGATCAGAGAGGAAAATAGCAGGGAGCAGTCTCTCTCGTCTGACTGTGTATTATCTCTGTGAAACCTCGTCGTCATCGCTAGCTAGCTAGCTAGCTACCTCTATAGGAAGTCTCGCTGGTGTCTGGTGATGTAAGGCTCTCTGTT
>NW_027162364.1:0-155 GCF_002600585.1 Cystoisospora suis
TCTTTCTTCTTCTTTCTCTTTCCGCCGAGGAGATATCGTACTCGTGACTGTCCCTGTAGGAAGTCTATGGGAAGGCATCGATCCACGTGGATACAAAGGCCTCTTTCCCAGAGAGTAAGCTGCATACAAAGGCAAAGGTAGATAGATAGATAGAT
>NW_027162364.1:306-2615 GCF_002600585.1 Cystoisospora suis
TAGATAGATGTGTATGTATATGTGTCTACAGTGATGTATGATGTTTGCGTGTACAGGTTTGTCACTATTCCAGCAGATAGTCTATGGGCCACCACGGGGCCTCTTCAGTCAACTGAGAAAGAGCGAGGAACTCATCCATTGCAACGTCTTGTTTTAGATTTCTTCTCTTCTTCTTCTTCCTCTTCTTCTTCTTCTACTTCATACATCAAGGGGATCTCAGGTCGTCAGGTGTCTGCAAACGATGACGGCGCGTCGTATATTGGGAAAGCTACGAATGAAGACGAGGGGAGAAGAAAGCGAGAGAAAAGGGGAGAACAAGGAAGAAAGGAAGAAGAGAGAGATGTACTTCAGTCTTTCTCTTCTTCTTTCTCTAAAGAATCTCTCGAAGACCCCTCAGCAGCGGATCTTCCTTCTTCTTCTCATTCTCCTCTTCCGTCTTCTTTGTTCTCTCCAAGAAATGAAAGAAAGAAAACTCCGAGTCAGGATGTTCATGGAGAAGAAGAAGAAGATGAAAGAGAAGAAGAGCGTGCCAAAACACCTCCTACAGCGACACCGTCTCCTTCTCTTCTTCCTTCGTCGAGTTCCTCCTGTCCGATGGCTCTTCTAGACGTTGAAATGAGCGAAGGTACGCAGCAACAGCAGCATTAGCCCCCCTCATCTTGCCCGTTTTCACTCTCTACGTCCAGCAAGGCTTTACGTCATTCACTCTATTCATAGAAAGAAAGAAAGAACAGTTTGTGGTGTGCACAACAGGAGGAGGAAGAGGGAGAGAGAAGTTTTGCAAGAGATATCTATATGTATGTATATGTAGTGTTAAGGCAAATCTTATGAAGCGGTATGTTCGTACGGAACCAGATTAGATAGATAGAGAGAGATGGAAGAGAGATGAGAGGTTGAAGATGGATATGTGCCCTATGCAGGTGCTTTCAGACGTATAGAGGGGTGTCCCTCGAGAGAGAGTTATGGAGATGTCTGTCTGTGTGGGTGTATGGGGGGGCAGAGGAAGTGTCTGTTGCCTTGAATAGTCTCGAGCTGTTTTGTCGATCTCTTTTTCCAAGGAGAGAGAACGACGGAGAAGTATTCTACGGAAAATGCGTGATAGATGTGTCTGAAAGTCCATCTGTACGTACACCTGGATTTCGACGTAAAAGAAACAACAGCAGGAGTCGGGAAATAGATTCTCTTCTTTGTCTCCTTGCAAGTGTTTCTGTCTCCTGTTGTGTATGTCTCCTCACCGCAGTATCTCCTTCCACGTCGTCTTCTGCTGGACCGATCATCGCCAGGGCCTCTACTCACTTTTCTTCTTCTTCCTCTGTAGGTAGGCATGAGAATGTGTCAAGGAGTGCGGAATCTGTCATGGGTAGCTATGAAGAAGACGGAGAAGCAGATGAAGAAGAAGAAGGAGAGCTCAGTCTAGGTGCTGAGGTACCTTCCTCCTCCTCCTCCTCCTTTTCTTCTTCTTGTTCCTCTTCTTCTGCTTCTCTTTCTATACGTCGGCCTCTGTTAGCTAGCCGTGTCTTGATGTCTCCCCGACTACCGGCGCATTTCACACAAAAAGGAAAGCTAAGCCTTCGACTTAAAGAGACTGTGGGGATGAGAGAGAAACTCTCTACTCAAGCTCATTTCGATTCAACTGCGAAGCTTGTCTCACTGGATGAAAGAGAAGAAGAGACAGGGGGGGAGAAGAAAGAGAACAAGAGAGAAGAAGAGGAAGAGGAAGAAGGGAAGAAAGGAGGAGGAGGAGAAGAAGAGGGAGATCAAGAAAGTGAAGAAGAGATCAAGTCCCAGAAGGATCAGGAAGAAAAGACCACAGCAGGAGAACAAGAGGTGAATTCCTCGGTACAAGGCGGAGATGATAGGGAGGGTTTGAAAGATGAAGAAGAAGAAGAAAGGAAGAAGAAAAGAGAAGAGGAAGAAGAAGAAGAAGGAGGAGGAACGAATGAAGAGGAGAGCGGTACTCCTATGCCTAATATGTATAGAAAAGGCTTAAGCGATGGAGATAAAGCCTTTGCAGGTATCTCTTCATCCTCACTTCTTCCATATAACGCCAAACTGAGCTCCAAGATACGTCAGACTTCTTCTGATCGATATGCCGCTCCTAAAGATCTATCATCTTGCAAGCAAGATGAAGAAGACGAAGAAGATGACGGAAGTAAAGAAGACAGAGAAACTCACTCGTCTCCTGAAAGCAAAGAAGAAGAAGATGGAGTTCTGTCATCACACCAGGTACAGGAGAAACACCACCAGTACACAAATAGATTAAGGATAGATAGATTAAAGATAGATGAAAGATAGATTAAAGACAGATA
>NW_027162364.1:2911-3071 GCF_002600585.1 Cystoisospora suis
TCAAGGATAGATAGATAGATGAAAGATAGATAGATAAAGGATAGATAGATAGATAAAGGATAGATAGATAAAGGATAGATAGATAGATTAAAGATAGATTAAAGATAGATAGATCAAGGATAGATAGATTAAAGATAGATAGATAGTGTAAGAAGATGGA
>NW_027162365.1:0-345 GCF_002600585.1 Cystoisospora suis
GCCCGGGATCGATGCTCAGAGCAATCTGCACGGCCGACCGGGGAACCTAGCGGTCCCCTCGGAGCTAGCGCGGCCCGAATAATAGCCGCCAGCCTAGCCGGAAGCCAACCTGAAGGCGTAGATTCGAGAAGAAGTTGAACCGGCTTGAGTAGTCCGAATTGTAGGCCAGCCACAGGCACGAAAGACCCAAGGGAGTCACGGAGGGCTGCTAGAGCAGCCTAACCACCAGGAAGTGCCAAGAGGGGGTTAAACCCAGATTACCCCGGACGCGACACATGTGCCTAGATTGGCAAGAGGACGGAGTTGCGGGAAGGAAGGAGTTTCAGCCGGAACATCGGGTATGGC
>NW_027162366.1:0-282 GCF_002600585.1 Cystoisospora suis
GCACCAGGCTTCGTTCTCCGTAAAAAAAAGCAGAAGAGGCGGTGATAAACAAAGAGAATCAATACACATCGGAGAGATAAGGTGGCGGATGGGAAGGAACCACCCCGATGAACTTATGGCGCATGAGTGCACCCAGGCGAATCTTTATGCGTTCGCCGGCAAGATTATTACGGAACTTCAAGGAATAGCCCCTCCACGGACCAACAATCCGCGCAGCCGTTTCCCGCTCGTCAGGGTGGCTGGAGGCACGGCTATAACCAAAGAAATACAAGGAAGCGAGAA
>NW_027162367.1:0-378 GCF_002600585.1 Cystoisospora suis
GCTCCCCGGCGGTATCCATCGCCATACTGTAGAGCTAACAGTTGAGGTGGGGTCCACCACGTCTTGAATCGATTCAGATCTTCGTGTTGCCATCCAACATAGGACAATCGACAGTCTTTCGCTTCATCAAGCGAACGTGGACCTGCAGCTAGCCGTATCGCTTCAAGAGCAATTTCATCATCCAACTGAGGAAGTTGTTTACGTAGCCATTCACATATAGGACATAACCATTCTTCTTCATCGTCTCTAAAAGCCGAGCTGCTGCTACTACTGCTGCTGCTACTACTATGACTAGAGCCTCCTCCCCCTGATGAGCTCCCCCCCCCCTCACTTCCATGAGATGCTCCTCCTCCTCCACCTCCGCTTATATGAGCCGAT
>NW_027162368.1:0-227 GCF_002600585.1 Cystoisospora suis
ACTGGTCACACCGGACTTCTGGTTTACACACTGGTCACCACCGGACTTCTGGATTACACACCGGTCCCCACTGGACTTCTGGTTTACACATCGACTTCCTCCGGACTTCGACTTTAGTCCGAATCACCCGCACGCACACTTTGTTAGGGCCTCTACGGCTTCCCTCACTGAACGCACCGTCTTCACGCTTTCTTTACGCAACGATTCTGGGGCCTTCCCAGACCACA
>NW_027162369.1:0-515 GCF_002600585.1 Cystoisospora suis
GCAGCTCCGAAGTCAGGTAGGGACGGCTGTTCATCTGCTTATTTCTTCAGTATATAAGAAGAAGGACAGGGACAGAGGGCATCCAGAGAATCGAGAAGAGGTCATGATGAGGAACCTCTCGCTTTTGTTCTCTTTCTTCGTTTCTTTCATTCTCGTATTGTAAGCGTATCGCTCTTTCGTTCTTTCTATGCCAGTCCCTCTCTCTTTCTAAATGTCTCTCTCACTCATATAAATGAATAAATATATAAATATATGTATCACTCTTTTCTCAACCTTCAATGAATTTCATTCGTTTGTCTTCCTTTGTGTCTGTCTCGGTCAACTCAGGTTTTGTTTCAATAGTGTTTCTTATTATAAATAAACTCTTTTTACCGTATTACTCATCGCTCAGGCGACCCGCCGTTACAGCTCAGAGCACCGGCGGACCTTTACGCAGTGCGGCCGCAGTAGCGTCGCGGCAGCACAAATGGTGCCGTGACCCGTGAATCTTGTGAAAACAAGAATTTTCCGGTGCT
>NW_027162369.1:566-885 GCF_002600585.1 Cystoisospora suis
CGCCCGTGTTGGTACGGACGGCTCCACGTCGCCGCCTGCCCGGTAAAACCGACTCCTAAGGAAGTGCTAGGGCCTTGACTAGTGAGTGGAGGACACACAGGGCTACCCGCCTCCGCCTGCCCCGCGTCTCCGGACGTCTGAACGGAAGCCGGGCCATTTCCTTGTGGATGGCGAACTCAGGCGGCTACCCATCTCGGCCTGCTCGGCGCCCCTCGACTCTTTAAATAGTGAGTAGACAAACGGGCGGTTACACGTCTCGGCCTGCTCGGCGTCCCCGGACGTACGACGAAAGCGCTCGGGCCTTTCGTAGGGAGTCATG
>NW_027162369.1:939-1457 GCF_002600585.1 Cystoisospora suis
TGACTGGGCACTGCCGATCACCGATGGATGCCGGAGTACCCACACCAGATATTGCACACTAGAAATTAGCAAGTTTGTAGAAGTCGCCTGCTATACGGACGAGCAAACCACCAGGACGCCATCCATGAATCAGTGGCCAGCAGTGCCTTCTTTGTTTTCACTGCAAGGTACGTGGTGACCTCTTCGTTTCTTCTCTCTGGGTATTGCCTACTATTTCCTCACCGCTGGCGGACGGAAAAGAACCTTTTTCACTTCTCTCTCTGCGGTAAAAGAGCACTACTGTCGATACAGGCTTTCCAGTGTCCTGAAAAATAAATGGCAACTCCTCCCCTCTCCTGTGTCCTCCCACTTCGGTCCGATGCCACTCTGGGTCGGCGGGGCTCTCAAGGTTTCAAGGTGACTCCCGGAAATTGGAAGGTGCGCGCTGTATGGTGTTTTTTGTTTTCTCTTATCGCGTGCACTTTCCGAACGGTCTCCGGAGCCGGAGGATGACAGTGCACTGCGCGCTCTGACGCAGC
>NW_027162370.1:0-226 GCF_002600585.1 Cystoisospora suis
ATAGATATAGATATACATACCTACATGTAGAGATAGATAGACATGAGTGCGACTATCTATCATATTAAGCCCTCCCTCTTGAAGGCTGTATCTTGTACGTACATATCTATAGATGTATATGTCTATACACGCAGACAGACATGTGAATATGCTTATCTATGTGTGGAGGTCCATACAGGCATCTACCCGCAGACACACATGTGTATATCTGTCTATCTCTCTCTAT
>NW_027162370.1:322-2151 GCF_002600585.1 Cystoisospora suis
ATATACATATATATGTATATACACAAGTAGATAGAGATATTAGATAGGTAGGTGTCTCTACGTTTCTAGGTAGATTTAGTAGAAGCTTTAGACTGATAGGTCGATAGTTAGATGAATTGACTGAAGGATTAGCTATGTACGAAGAAGAAGAATGTGGCAGGAGCAATCTTAAGGAAGAAGTAGAAGAAGTGTATGTGAGGTCTAACTCCTTCCTTCTATATTAGGCGTGGGAGCGGCTTTAAGGAAAGGACTACCTTTCTGCAGAGGAGACTTTATAGCTCGACTAGATGCAGATGACATCTCTCATACAGATCGGATCGCGACTCAGGTAAATAACTACAAGAAAGAAAGAAGGAAAGAAAGAAAGAGTGAGAAAGAAAGAGAAAGAATGTAGATGACTCCTGTCTCGTTATCTCAAGGTTATAGGGAGAAGACTTCATATGCATTTGCCTTCTCAAGGTAGTGTATATACAGTAGGTGAATGGGGCTGTCGATCTACTTGGCTGCTATATTCTACAGATAGCCCAATGCATGCAATAGAAATGGTCTTGAGACAAAAAGTACGCAGCAGAGTAGCTTCTCTCTCACTGTGACCCACACTCACCCCACCAGTGCCGAGGCAGTCACTATACGTCTATATCTCTATCTATCTATATACATAGGCATATATGTATAGACATCCACCTACATACATACATACATATACATAGGCATATATGTATAGACATCCACCTACATACATACATATACATAGGCATATATGTATAGACATCCACCTACATACATACATACATGCATATACATAGGCATATATGTATAGACATACATGTATCTGTATGTATCTTTATGTATGGGTCTATGTATATCTACCTGGATAGAGCGTGAAGACAGCTGTACGTGATCGAATGTGTATGAGACACTTATATGATATATACACGTACATACGTATGCACCTGTATACGATACAGGGATAGACAGGCAATAGAGATATATAGAAATACACAGACATATCTATATATCTGAATCTATATAGAGAGATACAACAGGCATGAGGGCAATCTTTAGGCTGCATGCATGCACACATATTCATAGGAGAAAAGACAGAGACTGTAATTTGCCTCTTCTCCCTCATACAGATACACAGATATATAGAAGATATATGTGTATCGGTATATGAGTAGGTAGATAGGAGGCGATACATGCACAGAAGGAGACAGACGTGTACGTAGAGAGAGATAGAGCAATACATCTGTATCTAGAGAGAGAAATAGCTACATATATATAGATACCTACACGCAGAGAGAGAGAAACAGGGTACACATACACATGTATACTGTATTCTCATAAAGGTGTGAATCTAAGTACCCTCCTGGAATCTTTCTGTATCTTTCCTTCTTGGTCTTCTCTTCTTTCTCTTTCTTTTCTTGTTACGTGTAGATCCAGTACATGCATGACCATCCGGAAGTAGCCGTCTGTGGAACGGCCTTCGCGACTTTTCGTCATGAAGAGAAATCTTCTTCTTCTTCACTGCCGCATGCAGTGGATTCTAGACTAAAAGAAGAAAGAGAAGACCCAGATCCATCAGGCATTCTCTCTCTCTCTTATAAGAAGAAGACTTACCGTATATATCGCATGCCCTCTGATCCTCTTATTCTACGGTAAGAATCTCGCTTTCTTTCTCTAGGTTCCTCTCTCTCTCTTTCTCCTTTTCTTTCTCTCTGATGCTTTTCTTGCTTTTCCTCTCTCTCTGTCTCTCCCCCTGTTCGGTCTTGTGACGTGCCGTCTCTGTCTCTTCTCCAGTAGACATCTTTCTTTCTTTCTCTGTCTGT
>NW_027162370.1:2490-2680 GCF_002600585.1 Cystoisospora suis
GTAGCGCCGCCTCTTACACTGAAGATAAGAGAGCTACTGAGAACTTCCGCTTCTTCTTCTTCCTCACCTCTAGCTTCTCTTCAATCGTCCGGCTGTCCTACCAAGTCGCTCTTCAGTCAGAAAAGTGAGAGAAAAGAAGAAGAAGATGGTGATAGAAGGAAAGAGAAAGAAGGTAGAAAGGAAGAGAGAA
>NW_027162371.1:0-432 GCF_002600585.1 Cystoisospora suis
AGGCGTGGACCGTGTCTAAACGATCAGAGTCCTGTGATTCACTTTCGAACGGAGCTCGGCTGTGAGTGCCTTGAGCGTCTTGTGTGAAACATCCTAGCGTGAACGACTTTTTTTCTCCCCAGACTCATTAGTTTCAACAGTTCGGTCGGAATATCTAGTCGATTCGGAGCCTTGATGAGACGAGAGGCGTGAGCAGAGAGATCCAGAGGTGTTCCTGAGACAGGAAACTGGCATCGAACGGTACGAGGACGAATTTTCCTTCGTGAGATCCGAAGAATTGAGAGGTTTTAGTCACCTATTGTGAGGTGGAGAGTAGTTCAGGCTCGAGAAAGCTAACGGACACCCAGTGTGTTGGTCGACCAAGTAGCGGAGTGAGGTCGAACGGCCAGTAGGCAGCCTCAGAGTGACACACAACCGTTTCTCCAGCCTTTT
>NW_027162372.1:0-368 GCF_002600585.1 Cystoisospora suis
GCCTTCCTGGGCCATAGCGTTTGCGTGGGCCAGAACGTCGCTAGTCGTGCAACGCGCTGGGGCCAAGGCCGGTTTTGCGATCTTCGCTAATATTGCCTTCCCGCCTTAATGCGGGGTTATAAAAACTCCTATTTTGCTATTTGGTGCCTATCGCACCAAAGATCTCGCTCTGAGGTGCTCTGGTCGCTGAGATCTGCTATTTTCCGTTTTACTATTGGGCCGCTGGCGCCCAAGACTATTGCGACTTTGCGCGACTTTGCGCCCTTCTATTCTAATTTCCGCTATTCGATTTCTCCCTAACCAGAAGGGTTACGGAGGTAATCTGGATACCCCTAGGTACCTCTTCTCTTCCTCTGTCTAGCTGTGCT
>NW_027162373.1:0-346 GCF_002600585.1 Cystoisospora suis
TCAAATATTGCCCTATTTTTAAGAATGACGATCGCTGTGAGAACGCACCGATGCTGGAAAGACTAGGTCAGGCCGAGATAAGGAAACCAAGGGGTAATCTACGACCTCCTTGGACCGGAACAGGAAACAAGGAGGACGGACAAGGTCAACTAAGCCAAAACGGAACGATCTGAACACCCCAGAACGTCCGGCAAGGCAGGGCGACCCACAGACCACGTCAGGGTTGCACAATCCAGGAACGTATGTAGAGGAACTAGCACTCAGGAGGCCGCATGGGCGATCCGGCCGCCTCCAGACGGAGCCAGCAAACGTTATTACAAGCAGCCGGAGACGATAGAACGGCAGG
>NW_027162374.1:0-224 GCF_002600585.1 Cystoisospora suis
AAGAGCAGGAGACCGACGCACATTGAACGCGGAAGTCGAGAGAACGACAAGCGGAGCGGACGGATTTCCCAAGAGCCGAGAACGACCAGACCACCCACGCAGCGGCCTACCAATTAAGAGACAGGCCGAGCAGGGGTGTACCGGGAAAATTACAGCCCCGGAGATGACGAACTTGCCCCACCACAACGTTGAGCACCCCCAGCAGATCGTCAACGCATCGCCTA
>NW_027162375.1:0-207 GCF_002600585.1 Cystoisospora suis
ATGTTCCCTCGAATAACTCTGGATCCCTGCGGCCTGAGCCGCTCTTTCCCCGTGTCTGAAGAGACAAAATTACAGGCTATTTTTCCATGAAAGCACCGGCTCCCCTGAGCCTTTGTTCTCAAATAGTGAGCAATTTTCTTCTTGGGCGCCGCCGCCCAACTTGTTCGGTTCGGCCGAGCCGACGGCCGATCTCCACGACGGCGCCTC
>NW_027162375.1:687-878 GCF_002600585.1 Cystoisospora suis
CGGGGTGCAGCGAGGAGGCCGACAAACCCAAACCCAGCCCTAAAATGGGCTCCAAACGCACCCTGTACCTGCAACCTGCTGCTTTTGGTGGCCGTCGTGGGGTATGCGGGGCTTGACACTTTGGGATTCTGGGGGAAACTCGGCCTGCTAAGGCCTTCAACCTGAAGAGACACCGGCCTTGGTCCTGCTCC
>NW_027162376.1:0-215 GCF_002600585.1 Cystoisospora suis
ACGGGAGCGTGGTCCGCGCCTTCCCGGGGTGCAGCAGGGAGGCCGACGAACCCAAACCCAGCCCTAAAATGGGCTCCTAAAGCACCCTGTACCTGCAACCTGCTGCATTTGGTGGCTTTTGTAAAATATGCGGGGCTCAAAACTTTGGGATTCTCTGGGAAACTCGGCCTGCTAAGGCCTTCACCCTGAAGAGACACCGGCCTTGGTCCTGCTCC
>NW_027162376.1:794-1193 GCF_002600585.1 Cystoisospora suis
AGGAAACCGTTTGCACGAAATGCAAAGTTTCCTGAATAACTTTTCTGTTTTGCCGAATTTCGAAGTCGGACTAGGACAAACATGACACTCTTCTTTTTCTCTAACCGTTTCTATGAGAGCTACCGGCTGGGGATCCACCATTTTCCCGAAATTCACTCGAGTTTGTTTTTCGTCCTTCTCTGAAGGTGCTCTGGGGTGACCTTTCTCTAAAGGACCCCTCGATAACTTGTTTATTTTCAATCCGTTCTCTACAATCAGGGGTTTGTTGAGTAGCTCTCTTTTCTCTCTTTCTTTTAGTGAGCCCGGACTTGCGGTGCTCTCACTTCTTATGTGTCGTATCCTCCCGTCTTCCTCACTTTGGCGCCTCTGGTATGCGGCGGCCGCGGCGCCTGGCTGGGG
>NW_027162377.1:0-1149 GCF_002600585.1 Cystoisospora suis
TGTACTTGCTTCTTCCTCTTCCATCCTCTAGGCTGTCTCAGCCGTCCTCTCCACTTTCCTCAGGTCTTACGTTGTACTACTTGCTTCTGGATCTCCCCTCATACACCTGCTAGGCGTCGTACTTGTTTTGCACAGATAGTCTGTCGCCTCAGAGGTGGAACCTCTGACAAGGTGTGATCAACAAGGACGTTGTTAAAAAGGTCGAGTGAGGATGTAGAGCACCAAGAAGAGGAGACCTGGGAAAACAGTAGGGGAGTTAGGGCTACTAGGGTAGCCCAAAGAGAAGCGTGGCCGGCAAAGCGAAGATTGGGCTGAGTGAGTGAAGGCACCCTGGCGGAGAAGACACCCCAGTAGGGTGAGAATCTGTGTTAGAAGATCCTAAAGGTGTGTTCGAATGCTCGGTGTTGCGATCTATTGGATCTGAGTGTTGAGATCATGCGAGACAATCACAGAAAACGAAGAAGGCTAAGTACAGTGCAGGGCGACAGATGTATGCATATATTAGGAGGAAGTACAGATGCAGGTAATAGATGTGCATGTGTGTACGGCCCTCGGGCCCGGGATCGGAGTCCCGAAGCCGACTGCAGCCGTGATGACGCGCCAGTGGAGTGATTGGTGGGTGTTAATACTCCACCTACGGTCAGCCCGGTCGGGGACAACTAGCGCGACGCGAGTGACCAAGTAGAAATCGGCCGCAACGGTAGCGAACCGACAGAGGGATGAGAGAAGACAGAGAGAAGTTTTTCCTGCTATACGAGAGTGCGGGGGAGTGAGATTTTTCTCCGAGGTTTGTAAAAAGAAGTGTTGTGTGATCAATTTCGCTGTGTGCGAGAGACGTGTTACGGGCTAAGAGAGTGCTTCCTACGGTGACGATTACGTGTGGTGGGCAGAGCGTCGCCCCAGGCGTTGTGTGGAGAGCAAACGAGCCTGTGGAGAACTTTTTCCGCAGGGCCGTGAAACGAGTGTTCTTTCGAGGGTTGGTCGTGACCCGACCCCTGAACGGGGGAACTTGCGAGGCGGATCGTTGTAGAGGACGGCGGAGATCTGCCGTGTCGCTAGTGTGGCTGAACGCGCCACGACAAGGCTGAGTAGAGTGTGAGGAGTCCTAGTGGACCCTAATTGAGCCCTTTAGGGCTGAGTTGTTGAGAA
>NW_027162378.1:0-311 GCF_002600585.1 Cystoisospora suis
CTTGGGTCAGGTGAAATCTTTCCCTTCTCGATGATATAACCCAGATACTTCACTTTAGGTGTTACAAATTCACATTTGTTCAACCCCACGTATAACTGTTGGTCTTTCACTCGCTCCAGGACTCGACGTAAATGATTCAGATGTTCTTCTTTTGTTTCCGAATACACCAAGACATCGTCTAAGTAAACGACAACAAATTCATCCAATTCATTAATAAACACATTCTGCATAAGTCGCTGAAAGGTCGATGGCGCTCCGGCCAATCCAAACGGCATTACTTTAAAACGAAAAGTTCCATACCTGCACTTGAA
>NW_027162379.1:0-512 GCF_002600585.1 Cystoisospora suis
GTGGAGAAGAGAGAGAGAGAGAGTTTTGTGTATGACGCCTGTTGAGTGTGTTTCTTACCTGAAGAAGAAGAGAGCTAACGAGGACAAGGTGTCCGACAGGTAGTAGGCCTAGAGCGACTTGATTCGCCGTATACACGAGAGAAGCGAGCATGCCGAGGTGAAAAATAAATTGCTGCCCGAAGTTTAAGAAAGCTAAGGTCTCTGTCACGCGTACACTCTGTTGTGCATGCAGTCTCTGTATTTTCTGAAATCTCCGAAGCTCCTCTTCCTCGGCTGTGAAGAGACGCACACCCTCAGCGTTAGCTAGCGAATCAATTAAAAGACCTATCGAAGAAAAGAAAGAAAGAAAGAAAGAGGTAAGAAGAAAGAGATAAGAAAGAAAGAAAGAAAGAAAGAAAGAGATAAGAAAGAAAGAAAGAGATAAGAAAGAAAGAGATAAGAAAGAAAGAGGTAAGAAAGAAAGAGATAAGAAAGAAAGAGGTAAGAAAGAAAGAGGTAAGAAAGAAAGAGGT
>NW_027162380.1:0-283 GCF_002600585.1 Cystoisospora suis
ATTGTTTCCTTTCTTTCTTTCTCTCTTTCTCATTCGTTCTTTCTTTCGCATTCTTTGTTTCTTTCTACATCTTCAATATCTGTCATTTCTTTTTCTCCTATCTCTTCAAAGTCTTTCATTGACTCTCTATCCTTTCTCTGCTTCCTCGTCTAGACGACTTACGTGGATATTTCTTTTTCTATCTTACCGGAGAATCTCTACTACGTATTCTGAAGAAGACACATGCACATGGAAAGGCGCTAGATGAATAGCCACACCTAGATACAAACTGATAGATGATATA
>NW_027162381.1:0-448 GCF_002600585.1 Cystoisospora suis
GATCGACGGTTCGTCAGCCCCTGGGAGCTTATAAACGTGTCCTATTATGAGGAGTGTGATCGTAGGAGCAGAGCGTGAATGTTCTACTACTGATCCATCCTGAAATCTGTGACAGTTTATATAACTCTCATAACTATATTAATTGGTAGCACCGCATGGTTGCTCGGCGGAGAGAAGTGAAAGGTGCTGACACTTGTGAAGCGTCCTCTGAGAAAGCCAGACTGCGGTGGACGAAAAAGGTCCGTGACCTTTCGGTGTGACTGCTTTGGGATAGTGGAGGTCAGCTTTCCTTGTGTCGGGAAGATGGAACGTTCAGAATTGGGCGGAGAAGCCGTGAAGGATCCTATCCAGGAACTAAGGGGACCCGGAGTCGTGGAGACTGGAACATCTAATATTATGCGAGAAGAACGAGGTTTAGGAGTTCTCCGAGGAATGGAAAAATCAATGC
>NW_027162382.1:0-4742 GCF_002600585.1 Cystoisospora suis
AGGGAGAGAAGAGGACGGGTGACTCATGGTGGTGGTGACGAAGAAAAGCAAGAAAGAAAAGAGGAAGAATGAAGACGGCGACCGAAGGTAAAAGAACAAGAAAAAGGCTCTAGTGAGGGGAATCTGTGAATAGCAAGCGGGTTGCGGGGCAAAAGAAAGTTTTTATAGAAAAGAAAGAGGAGTCCTCATGGCGACTGGAATATAGTCGACTAAGAGTCCCTATGAGCGAAGAAGAAGTGCGGCCGCTGAGTGTATCTACAACCGGAGGGGCATCTCAACTATGCGGGCTGAGGGAGGGGAGAATAAGAGATGAAAGGGGAGAATAAGAAACAAGGGAGCGAGGGAGAACAAAGTATTCTCTGATGATAGGGAGGTGGCAATAGGTCGTGGAGCTAAAGAAGTCGAGGAAGACTATGGTCATATACAGACAAGTGCACGGAGTAGTATCTCTAAGACTGATATAACATACACCAAAGCAGATATATATATATATATCTACACACACTTGGATTCTCTACCTCGTGTGAAGGAAACAGACGTTCATAGTTGGGATACAATGGAGAGACCGAAGAGATGAAGAAGCAGGGGCAAAGGAAAGGAAAGAGATAACTTTAAGCCTTCTGGAAATAAAAGGACAAAACAAATCTACAAGCTCTCTATATGTGGAGACTTCCATCGGGTAAAAGAAGCTGTTCATTGAACGTTCAGATCAGAATTCACGTCGAAGTCTTGGAGTTTTGTCCCTATTCTTTTAGAAAGAGGCGCAGGAAGAAAAGAGGATCACCGAAAAACAGCAGTAGGAGATCAACGAGTGAGGCTCGTGAGAGGAGGGAGGAAAAGACAGAGAAGACAATAGAATAGCAGTAGGGCGGCCAAAATAATAGGGAATGGAAAATGATGGCAATCCTTGTCTGTAAGAACCTCCTTCTAGAGATCGTGGCGCTTAAGTGTATGTACACTTCAGCAGGTGTCGTACAGACCCCGTGAATTCTACTCAGGAGCTCCTTTTATGGTGGCCCTGAGCGAGAAGCGGTTGTCCTTGCTGTTTCCCTCCCCCCCCGCACCTCAATCAGGGGCTAGTCTTTTCTTCCCGATGCGAAAAGAACAGGAAAAAAGGGGTCGCTGCGTTACCGGCTTTCCCTCGACGAGTGGCTTTATGAGCTGAGATATCAGAGAGGTAAAGGACTGAGGCTGCGCCGTCCGACGTGGTCCTCCGGACATCACAAGAAAGAAAACGTTGCTTTTCGACGGCGAGAGAAAATCATTCACACGCTTAATCAAACTCCACAACGAGGCGCTACCGACCTCCCGATTAAATGGGAAATTCCATTCTGACAAAGCGAGAATAGAGAAGTCACTGCGGATTTCTCTCTCTCCCTCTTTGGCTCATGCAAAGAAATCCCGAAAAAGGGGAGAAAGAAACAACGCTCTCCCGCTAACACTTCTACACAGAAAGAAATGGAAAGTCACAGGAAAGTCGGACAGTATGATGGACTACGAAGAAATGTGTACGGACCGCCAGAAAAAGGGATGCGTGTATATAACATCTGTCGTTCTTTTGCCTACTTGTTGAAACCGGAGGAATAAGAGAGAGACCGTCTTGCTTTCTGGCGTGGCTCGTTCGTGTAAAGATGTCTGTTACTCAGTTTTGTTGGTTGGTTGCATGCGTTACTTCTTAAGGGTTCAGACGTTCTCCTGAGCAGCGCGGTCCGAGTCGCTCCAGGCAACTTCCCAAGAGAAAATGAAACGAAGACGGATTCTGAAAGCAACGTCGATCTGCCTGAACTCGTGCCTTTTTCATTTCTCCACCGTATTCCCTGCCCCGGTTGCAGTTCTCTGTATCCTCGTTCTTCTCAGAATTTCTTTGCTGGTCTTGCATCCCGTATTCCGAGAGCTGCTTTCTCTCTCCCGGCCTCACGTGCTACTACCTTCACCTCAGAGAAAGGAACCTCAGCCAAGCCCCTTCAGATCATCACCCGTCCCTCGGACTGGCGCTAGAAAGCGGGAGGAAATCCAGGATTGTTCTAGGGAAGAAACAGCAATCTCATTTACACGACATCATACAAAGAAGACTTAAGAGTTAGATTTGTAGGTGGGAGTTGTCCCCTTTGATTTCTTTTGAGAAGTGTTTGAAGAGTTCCGCGGCGCTCTACTTCCACACTCGCAATGCCGTGTCTTCCGTGCGTCGGTCATAGTGATGCAGAGAGGGATGCCTTCCGACCTCTTCAACAGCGGCAGGGGTCTGGGAACTGTACGGTGGTCCGTCGGCTGCCCGAGCTCGCTTTGCAAATTGGATCGTGTCTCCCTTGACCCATCATCTCGTCGCGAGTGCCTGCTAATCTGTCTCAGCCTCTGCGCTAGGGCAGGACGCTTCTCATTGACGGGGTGTGGTGAGGACTCGTAGCGAGCGAGACAAATTTCGGATCCCCTGTAGTGTGGGCAAGAAGGGAGGGGAGGGCTCGACGGGACGAGGGCCAGTGCTATCATCCTGTCGCCTGTCCCGCTACAGTTATTCGAGTTGTCCCCAGTTGGCCGGAGCGGGACGTATGAGAGGCAAGAGTAGTCACGGTTGCATTGGTTTCTACTACAACGTGCTCTCGAATTCTCTGTTCCTGGGCCTCTCGCAGGGTCGACCGAGAGAACGTGCAGACGGCCATGCAGGGACACATGCATGTTCAGACCGCTAACATAGGACCGTGAGAAAAGTGTGTTGTGCCAATGTGTCGTGTACGAGAGGAAGATAGCGGGTGAGAGAATAACAGGATAGCGAATCCTAAGGGCCCTGGAGTTCTGACAGGGCTGACAGGAGAGAAAAGCACAAATCTACAACGAGATTCTTGCAACAGCGAGGGAAAACAAACAGTCCTTCCGTCACGGACCGGAAAGAGCTCTACGGCGCGTAACACGCGGGCCACAATGGCCGCAGTCTGAAAGCCGCTGTGTCAGTCCCTGCAAAATGAACGGAGCTCTGGAAGAGGAATGAGCTAGACAAACAGTACTTGTAGTAAGTGGGGAAGATTCGTCACTTTACGCGGACGATGCCCTAAGGAATAAAGTGTCCTTTCCTCAGAGGCGAGGTCGTCCAGAACCGCTCGCGCCCTGGGGATAGGAGCTGACCAGCTTGATTGCTGGTGTCCCCGCGGGAGGTCAGAAACACGTATGGGCATATCAAGTGCAATGAAAGCCTACACAAACAGGGACCCTCTCAGTAGTGGTAGGCCTCCGGCTTCGGGTGGCTCGCCGCACACCGCGCAGGGGGAGGTTCTCGGATTCTGGCACCCGTCGGGAGCGAGCAAGCCAAGCAACACTCAAATTTATAGATGAAGTGAGCAGAGCGCTGTCACCTTCTGACTCTACCGGTGAATTCCCGACTCGCAACTAAGTGTTTGCTGCGGTGCTCTGAAGCACCGCAGCAAACACAGCTCAGTCCAGGGCCGCCCTCACCAATCCTCCTTTGCAGCAACCGTGTGCGTACTTCCGGCAAGCAAGTGTAATGCAGTCAGATGCCCCGGGTGCCGTTTTTTGGCGACAGCTTCGGCTTGGTTTGGGGTTCCTAAGATTTCCTCTAAACAGAGAAAACTATTCGACCTGCTTGATTCTTTTCACTTGTCTGGAGAAGACACGTGTGTCTCTTTTTTACGCACCTGTAAGGTGAGGGAACGCCCCTCGAGCGTTCAAGGGGCAGCTAAATGTTTTCAGACTGCATAACGCACGCCAATTCGAGAAGCCATCATCTTCGCCCGACGGATGAGCCGAAGATGATCTGTAGGAAGGTTTCCAACCTGACAGTGCGTTTTCAGGCGTGTCCTTGCGCCAAACGCTTTATTCCTGGAAGGACGATTAGGCTCGGTTGGCAGTGGAACACAGCGATCACCATAACGTTACACTACGTGGTTGTAAAACGTCAATCATCACTGCAGTGACTTCCAAGGTGTTCAACATCAAATAACAACCCAAATCACAATCGGTGCTTGACAGACAAAGGTGCCAGCTGTATTTCTTCATGCCTCGCACGGCAATCACAAACCTCCCTTCCCCTTTTTCACCCTACGGCACCCCTCCTCTCCACTCCACTCTTCAAATTTTTACAATAAAAGAAAGGACCGCCGGTCCCAACATGGTTTGAACATGTAGGTGTGTACTATCCCCTATGATTCGTGAAGCTTCAACAGAGAAGAGGCCAGGGGAGAGAACGGGGTGGGCACAAGAAAGTAAGCACAAGAAAGGAAAAGCCTCTCCACGACAACAACGACGACGGCCCCATGACTTTACAGTCATCATACATACAGCTCAAAAAGGAAGAACAATGGAACAGGTCTCTCGCATAGGAGAGAAAAAAAGATCTTCTGCTTCTGGGACCTCTTCTTCGAAAAAAAAGGGTCATCTGTCTTTCTATCTTCATCCCTCGTCTTGCAATGAAACAGAGCCACCCTCATCCTCCTTCACCTCCGTAAAATCACTGTCATCCTGGAGTATGTAGGAAAGGTCTCTGATCGATCAAACAATCGATCGCCACGCGAAGAAGAAGAGCAAGGAGACATACAAAGCATGAACAACTTTCTCATGCAACATCGACCACGAGTCCACGTCTGGAGGGAAGCGACAACTTTCTCGAACTGTACTTGTCAGCGACAGGAAAAGGAATACACGAAGCGCCCCGCAAAGAAACAAAAACGTACTTGGCGATGTCCCACCCTCGGGGCGGGAAGAGGGGAGACGGAACGGCATAAAAAGCGGAGAGA
>NW_027162382.1:5108-5451 GCF_002600585.1 Cystoisospora suis
CTCGACAACTACACTTCTTCCTCTGTCTACTGCGATGTTAGCAGCCTATACACTTTCTTTATAAGGCGCGCCCTCATCGCAATCATCAGGTTACCCTGGCACTCTGGGCAACAGACAAAAAAACCGAGAGGGCGTCACTCCAACGCCGTTTTTCACGTGCGCTCGGGACGGATGTAAAAAGGAAAGAAAGAAGGGAGTACCTCATGCAGTCGCATGGCTCCCCGATTCACCATTGGTGGTCAGCGCCGCCCTTGTTCTTCTTCTCCGCCTCATTCACTTCAAAGATTGACTAGAGTGTTACTATCTGCGCCTAAGCCGAGCCATCACAAATGTTTGTAGAATA
>NW_027162383.1:0-221 GCF_002600585.1 Cystoisospora suis
AGATAGATAGACATACACCTCTCTCTATATGCACGTATATGTATATATATATATAGATAGATATATGGATATGAAGAATGACACGGGGCAGTGTAGGCTTTAGGCTTGAATTGGGGTGAGCGCATTCTCAGAGGTAAGACAGAACATATATACACTCCAGGTGTATGTACACCTCTCGCGTCTATAGTACAATAAGAATAAGTATATTCTAGGGAGGGAGT
>NW_027162384.1:0-290 GCF_002600585.1 Cystoisospora suis
AGAATAAGTATATTCTAGGGAGGGAGTTACATACACGTGGCTGTCTGCGAACCTTCTTCTTTTTCTTACTCTAGTCAACAAGAGAAGATTCGCATCTTTCGAATTCTCGGTCTTCTTTCCGAGAAGGAAGTCCACATAGACTTACGAAGCGCAGGTACGTGGGAGAACATGCCGCTGATGGAAGATGTTGAGAAGTAGATCATAGTTGTTGATGAGGAAGATAGTGCGCTCTCGACGGGTCGATATCTCATGTGAGAGTCGCTGTAAAGAGACAGAGAGACAGAGATGAG
>NW_027162385.1:0-251 GCF_002600585.1 Cystoisospora suis
TCTCACTTCTCTCCCGCCGGGTCTTCTCTTTCTCTTCAGAATGGTCTTATCAATAGCTCTTCTCCTACTCCCGGTGGAGGTACAGCAAGCAATGATCATACCACACCCCCTCCTATCTCCTCGTCAACTTCCTCGAGTGCGGAGGTCCTGTCTTCTTCTTCTTCTTCAAGTTATCTCACTTTTCAGACATCTCCTTCTTCTGCGACTCCTACTACACCTCAGACGTCAGCTTCTTCCTCTTCATCTTCTTC
>NW_027162386.1:0-231 GCF_002600585.1 Cystoisospora suis
AAAGAGCAGAAGAAGAAGGAAGAATCTGTGCTGACATCATTCCTACATTTCCTGCATGAGAAACTGACGACTCCCCACGGCCCGCCTGCACTACAGGCAGAGCAGAACCGCCTCCACTACTACTACCACTATTAGTAATAGTATTCGTATGACTATTCGTATTGCTATCCGTCGCGACCATCGTCATCATTGCGCCTGGAGCCATGCCTTGTTGTCTCCCTCCTGGAACAG
>NW_027162387.1:0-341 GCF_002600585.1 Cystoisospora suis
ACCCCTACAGAGAGCGCAGAGGGGCCGGCAATTGTCCGGAAACAGCAGAAGGCGATAGCGCAGATCAGCAGGGCGTGCAAAAGGACACGCCGGGATGCCAGGGAGAAGCCCCAGCGGCATCAGAAAGCTTCTAGGCCTTCTAGGGAAGGCTAATAAGCTTTACGCGACCGAAAGGACTCCAATAGGAAGGCTAACAAGCCCAGGAGAACGTGTCGACAGGGGGGAAGTGCTGCACGTCTTTTTTTCAGAAGCCTCAAGAGCACCGGCAACATGTGCAAGAGGCTAACGCAGCCTAGGGAGCCCGTGGGGACCTCCCACGACTTCTAAGAGTTAAAGGAAAT
>NW_027162388.1:0-317 GCF_002600585.1 Cystoisospora suis
CCTCTGGTGCGGCTCGACGCCAATTCACCATGTCCGGTGATGCTTTCTGGCTCAAACCGAGCCAAAACGTTAGGCTTCACTAGGAGCCATTCATATTATCAACAGTGTCCGCGCTTGGAACGCGTTTCTTGCACAAAAACACCGACTCTCCTATGCACACAACACATCCCGGCCCGCTTGGCCTAGCTCAACGGCTCTAGCCCGCGGGGATTTCGTTTTGCTTCCGCGTCGGACGCGGACTGTGGGGTTTCCTAAGGTGCATTAATGTGCATTTTCTTTTCATTTTGCACGGTTCCTGTCAGGATTTCGCAATCCTG
>NW_027162389.1:0-236 GCF_002600585.1 Cystoisospora suis
AATTCATCTAAGAGAAGGGGGAAGGAGAAACCCAGTCCTCTCATATAGGCGAGAATGAAAATGTCGCACTACAGCAAGTGTCTACGCTTTCTTCCCATTGCGCATTCGTGCACCTGCGTATGTCTCCATATATACACGCATACACGTATATGTGCATATACCTATATTTGCATATACATACATACTATATGCCCTTGCGACCATATGCACCCGTATACATATATATATACAGATAT
>NW_027162390.1:0-459 GCF_002600585.1 Cystoisospora suis
CGAAGCAGACTGCTTGGTAGGTGCAAAATGAGCCATCTTGGTTACACGAGACACGATACTCACGATAGCATCGTATCCCTTTTTTGTAGTCAGAACTCCCACGGCTAAGTCTATACTTATTTCTTCCCAAGGTAAGCGTGGCACCGGAAGCGGTTGTAACAACCCGCCGCTCTTTAGGTGACTTGCTTTACCACGAGCACAAGATGTACACGACTTCACAGAGGCTTCAATATTGTCACAAATATGGAAGGTGATGAGAGGGGCGTATATTTAGTGTATAGAGAGCAGCTACCTACATGAAAATGTATATGCATATATATAGGTGGTGTCAGAGCTTTGGCTCTGCCCCAAGACAGTAGATCATCCCTCAAAACCTGTGATTAGACTAATAGGAGGGAATAATAGAAAAGAATTAGAGGGAATAAGTACCTTTCTTAGGTCAGTCAGACAATTTCCTAG
>NW_027162391.1:0-750 GCF_002600585.1 Cystoisospora suis
GCACATCCTGTACGCTAAAGATCACGATGCAGAATGCATGAGCGTTTGATGACAGCATAACATATGTCAAAAGGGGTTGTATTCACGTAGGGTGACAGAACAAGAACCCGCGCTGACTGGTCGTTGGCCAATATCACCTAAACACAAACCTGAATCGAACGCGAGAAACCGACACACTCTGTAGTACACCCACTACTAACAGCGGCGTACCTATCTACGTGTGTAGTTCCCTCTCTATATGTATTTATTTACGTGAGATATCGATGAAGCCACTTCCTGGGTGCGAGTAATGATGAAGACGGCTTCTTCGCAGCAGGTCTGTCCCCGTTGCAACGACTACGATAGCATGCAGCGTTACTACCGAACTCTCTTCAAAAAAAGGTGCCTGCTGACTGCTACGTACAACTCCGTACACGTTCAGCTGCAAAGGGAAAAAGGGGAGCCTTCCCCCGAATGCACCCCTCTCCGGGGGACACTCGTGCTATACATCAGGGAATTTGAAAATGAGTGCGAACCTGCTAGGATGTACGGAAAAACCAGTGCACCGGGGGCCACTCCGGTAAACTACCGAGAAGGGCTTGAAGTCCACGCCTACAGGAGTCTTTCTGTACCTGTTCAGAGGCTAACTGTGAACGTACCGTAAATAGTACCAGTACGACAAAGTGTGAACTGAACCGTTTCCGTGAGAGAAAAGTGACACATCAGACAGCGCGCAGATGTCTGCTCTCGGCCCCGTCAAACCAAATACCC
>NW_027162391.1:814-1579 GCF_002600585.1 Cystoisospora suis
CTCCGTGGCTACGTGTAGGGCAAACAGGGGAATCGGTGAAATCTCACGTGGACAGGTTATTCTCTACAATACGTACTGCTTAGAAAGTGCTGACAGACATTGCGATCTGTCGACCGTCGATGTACGTCATACACAAAAGACGAAAGACGTCAGAGCAGATGCTCGGGAATGGCGTGATAAGCAGTCCCCAAACCGAAGCTACAAGGACAGTCTGAGACAAACGCATCACGTACTGCACATCAAACGTACCTGTTGTACCAGGGGAAGCGAGGGGATCTATAGGCTCCTCGTGAATAGCCGGATGTGAGAGCGGAATTCGTACGAACTTCAGGGCCTCTGCCGGTACATCGGAAACAGCAAGTGTCCCCGTCGTCATCAGCGGGACGCATCACGAACATAAAGATGAAAAGATATTATAGCAAACGTGCTGTCCACAAATGTATGGCGTCTACACTTGGACTGACGAAGGGACATGCGTGCACTCATGAACGGGTTGCAAAATTAAAACAAGGAACAGATGAAACAGGTGCAGATATCATGAGATACATCCCTGTCTCTGAGCTGCACGTGAACATACGTGCCTATTCTTGTCGCATCATCTGGGGCCGGATAAGATATCCTGTTATTCACCGAGATTGCCCTGCAGCTAGGGGAGAGAAAGCGAAAACGAAGCGGGATGCTGGTTGCGATCTATGCCACTAGGCGGAAGGTGGGACAACAGCGCAAAGGAATACGCCCCGCGTTCCTCTGGTCCCCGACAAAAAA
>NW_027162392.1:0-254 GCF_002600585.1 Cystoisospora suis
AGGATTGAGAGATCAATAAGTGGAAAGACTAAGAGCTGTGCTGTTCTACAAGAAATGAAATCTGGGCTTCAAAAACCTGATAGAGGAAAGATGTCGAAAGATATTGGTGGGGAAAGCTGGAGACCGAGGAAGCCTAATCGGGTAACCTTCAGGGGGAGAAACGATCTAGAAGACCTCAGGCAACTAGGGAAGACTTTAAAGCCCAAGAAGAAGGTTCCCCCAAAGCTTTGAAAAGTGAAAACTGGGGGTCCGGA
>NW_027162393.1:0-333 GCF_002600585.1 Cystoisospora suis
GTTCGCCAGCCCAACACCCCCCTCCCCGTTGGAAGCAGAAACTCCTCCTCCGGCCGTTTTAATGGCCGTAGTGAGCGTAGAGTACTTCAGAAGTGATATATTCTCCGTTTTAAACGGAGGTCTGGCGATTTTCCCTCGCCCTGAACTCCTTTCCTGTGTGTGCAAAATTTGCACACAAAGAGACGCGCCGGATTCGCCGACATTGAGGCCCGTGGCGCTTGCTGGTAAGAGTTTATGTGTTCCCGCCCCTTCCTGCCTTTTAATAGGCTTAAAATCCTTCGTTTTTATTCCCCCCCTGCGAAAAAAGTGCGAGGGTTTGGGGACGGGAGCGTG
>NW_027162393.1:809-1032 GCF_002600585.1 Cystoisospora suis
CTTTTCCCGAAATTTTCGTTTTTCCCCGATATTATTACATGAATCTTCATCATTTCTCGAGTTCTTTTCAGCTAGCACCATGTCAGATACTGAAGAGGTGCCGCTTTCCTGGTATGCCCGCAAGGTGAGCCCGCCGCCGCCGCGGGCGCCCGTCGTGCCGCCGCCCGAACCTTGGGTAAGTCCAGAGGTTCCTTTCTCTCCTTTTTCCTTTGTTTGAAGGGCT
>NW_027162394.1:0-10807 GCF_002600585.1 Cystoisospora suis
CTGGTGATACCCAGCTTGAAGATCCAGCTTAGAAAACCACTTAGCTTGCCCCAGTCTATTGATAAGGTCATGAATTCTGGGGATAGGGTACTCATCACGAATCGTGATCGCATTTGAGGAAGAGTCGCCTCTCTAGTTCCGCCTCCCCGGTGAGAGAGCTCATCGGCATGCCGACCAGTCTACTGTGCAGTGTCCCGCTCGGCCAGGCTATCCTGGCACCCGGCTCCAGCGAGTATTAACCCGGGCTATCCCAGCACGCGGCTGCCAAAGAGTACTAACTGCGGTTTTTTTTTCACACAGTCTAACTAAGGGACACATCTCTCGTAGAGAGACTCCGTTCGTCGCAGGGACAATACTTTTGAATGTTGTTAGGCGACGGTGTTTGAGCTCCCCTTTTTTTTCAACTGCATTTGTGCAGGCAAGGCCGTACACAATAATACCTTTCCTGCGGGACGGGGGACGAGGAGACGAGACAAGGGCGGGCGGTAAGGCCGGGAGAGACCGCGATGCGGCCCCTGGGGCATCTCCCGGTCCGGAGGCTGATAGCTTACGGTAACGAAGTGTTTGTTGAAGTGGCAGCCAGGCTCGGAGAAAAAGCGCTGGCAATTAATTTATCAGTCGAGGGCGCGCGAGCCGCCTTTGCTTCCACAAGCCGCTCATCGGTGAGGTGGTGACCGGCAAGCGGCGGTCCCCGTGCATGCATCTGGAGTCGGCCTTCCAATGGTTTGAGCGAGGCAAGAAATCGGGTGCACAAAAATTCTTCGCTCGAAAGACCCAGTCTGCCATGCGGTGTGCATTCAGCTGACAAACTCGGAGGGCAACGGTTGGCTTTGACGGAGGGTGCAGACTCAGGTGACAATCACTAAATGACAGATCTCGCGCGTTGTTCCTTGGTGTCGCGTTCCTCTTACGAATCATGTCTAGTGCTTCGACCCCCGGAATTAGCATTGGAAAAGTTGAAGACGCGAATTTGACGAGCTACACGCTTCCTGAGAAGGGCCGTGACCGGACTTTTATTGATTCCGTGTGTGTCCTCACACCAGAATGCGTTCGAGGCTGTGCCGTCCCGAGATGCTTCAGCGGTTTCGTCCGTCACCCTCGTTGAGCTTTGCTCACCAATGTTAGGCATGTTGCTGGAGTGTCCTGGTGTGCTCTTCTACTTGTCCTCCAATTCCTGACAAGACTGGACCGCCCACTCGACTGCAGGTGGGATGCTGGACTGCATCTGGACGGATAAGCGGGTTCCCAGTTTCACTGCGCTCCCGAACTTTCGCTTTTCTTATCCGCGTTGGCGCGGCAGTCGGAGGGGCGTAGAAACGAGTCCTCTGCTCTCGCGTACTCGGCGGGCCGTGGGTAAGACTCCTGCCGTACAGGGGGTCGTGGTGGCGCCATGGTGGCGTAGAACTAACAAGGCTTACAGAGCTACAGCGGTGGTATGCTGACAGCGCTGGTTCCGGTGATCGGAGTACCGAGCTTCAGCATTCATTTCTTCCTCAAGCTTTCCCGATATCCACGCCGGGCGCAATGTAAACGTTGGGTGGACCAAGGGGTGCCGCCAAGTCTTCTAAGGATACTCCCGCTGTGACTACAGTCGATGCCGTCGCTCTTTTTGCTAAGGTTGACGAGGCCAGTTGTGTGACGATTGCTCGGACAGGCGAGTGCGTCTCAAAACTGAAACCGGTGTTGTCCATTCAAGATATTCCTGGGCCCCTGATTATTCAAAGGGAACACAGTCCTGCGTGCGGCCCGGGTGGCTAGCGCATTTTCCTTGGTGCCGGCGTAACACTCGCAACGCTGCGGGAGCCGGGGCACCTGCCTTGCCACCGCCTCAGGGGGAGAAGGCAGACGGGGGCTTGTGTCTTTTCGGTGGCGATTGGTCTGAGTAAGGGGGAGAGACATGGAAGATGTCCCGAGCACCAGAGGGCCACCCGACCAGCGTCAGCCTCCGAAGGAGTCTGAAGGAGGACCCGGCACGGTTGGAGGGATATCAAGAGATGCGCTTTCGACTGTACGTACGGGGGAAGGGGCCCGCGCAAGACTGCTTTTCCGTAATAAAGAGTCGCACGTAACCCGGACAAAGAACAACCAGTGTTTCTCTTCGGAAACGCCAGCAGTAGGACAAGTCTCTCATCTAACTCCTAGTCAGGCATCGGTTCTCAATCGACCAGTCGACCAGTTCGTTGATTTCAAACTCGGTGCTTGTCTTGCTCTCTTCCTTACGGCTTACTGCGTCCAGCCACTTCTCGTAAGGAAAGCCTGACGGTCGTGTCACATTCTTCAGTATAGAGGCTAAAGCTGGGAACGCATGAGTTCACGATTGTGTTCTGCGGGTCTGCGTTTGTGCTGCAACACACGGACAGGAAACTACCGACGTGAACAGGAAACATATTGTAGAGTTGGACCCACTCGGCTCAAACCGGGGTTTTTCACAGGAGCAAAACAAGTTCCTTGCTAAAGGGTCGACCCCCAAAATTCTGTGCGTTTCTCGCCTTCCACTAGGTTTCTCAAAGGACGTTAGAAGAAGCAGAGGATGTCGACCGTTCGCAGTGTTTGCGTGGGAAAAGGAGTGCAGTTCACGCGTTTCTGCAGACTATTTCGGTTCCTCGAACGATTGAGATGTGTGCTCTATGGGGGATATCCTCAGGCAAACGTACGGAAGGGCCGCGTGAGGCCGTTCGAGGAGAAGGGCCCAGGTACCCTTCCCAGAAGAAGTGAACTCGCGTTAGATCAGGTGTGGGTATGCTTTTTTCAGGTGGATGCCCTGAAATTTGAAGGAGCTGCTTCGGTGCGGACACACAACGTGGGAAAAAACGGAAAGTCCGGTTGCACTGGTGTTTTTGATTTTGAAGTCCTGGAAGAGCTGTCATAGACCTCCTACACTGCACTCAAACCACCCCATTTCTTTTAAGAAAACGGTATTCGCGGTGCTCTGACATCTTTTATCTCAGTTGTGTGCCCGGCCTCGTTTCAGACTCACGTCGGCCGTGCGGTTTCGCGGTCCACGGTACCTGGTTACGCCGACACAGGGTAACGTTTTGCCCTGAGTTAGCTACCGATTCTTTTAGCGTGTTCCGCGCGTGCGTAACAAGTGTCGTTTGTTCAGTTATAGAGTTGATGCGGTCATGGATTCGAATGCACTTTTCTGCTTGTCGACCTTTTCCAGTGATAGTGCTCCAGTAACTAATCACAAGAGCTGTTCTTCGTGTCTGTCCTGCCATGCTTTTTTCTCAGACGAGCACATGTCTTTATCTGATACCTCATTTTCTTGGCATGCTGTGTGTCATCTTCACCCCGAATGCTTCACGTTGCTCGAAAGCTGCCACAGCTTGCTTCCAAGGCCCCGCTAGGCGGCCTCTCCTTCAAGTCCGAAGTCTGAACCTTAAGTAAATCTGATTTTGTACGCAGCGAGTTGGCTTGGTGACTCACAACTGCCGCGTTCGCTCCCTTTGATATGACGTCTGCGTATGTCGCATACCACTTTCGTGTAGCTTCATAGGCGCTTCGGTCGCCACGTAGCTGTGCGTGTAAGATCGCGAGATCCGACCACACACGTCACACAGTTTAGCAGATAGATCGAGACATGTGCGCGCCCAAGCACCGTTACGGGGGGTAAGTTCTCGGACAGGCAATCGGGTTCGCGGCTCTAAACCCACACCGCAGCGTGTCAGCCATATCGAGGTGTACTGACGGCTTCCTGGAAAAAAGCAAGCGGGTAGTCTCGAACTTCTGAGAAGACCGTGCAGTACGCAAATAGCTGTAGCGACTGTTGTGCATCCACGCAATCACAGACATCGAAACAAACACTGCTCCAGCGGCTTATCGAACTGTCTCGGCATCTTCGGATGTGTGGATGTATACTGACGGAGAGTGTGTGCTCGTGGTGTGCCGCCGTCGCAGTTCGGACAACCGCGTAGAAGTGGCCGCACTGTGGAAGCTGTTGTCAGCCTCTGTTAGTATTTGCAGTCCGTTCTACGCAACTCAGTCCGGGGTACCGCTTCATTCTTGTGAAACACTACTACGTAAGCCTGTTGGCTGTCGCAGATGTGCGTTCAGCTGAACAGGGGTTTTACTTGCTATCACTTTCTGCGCCAAGATCCTTATTCGCATCGCTCTGGCTTTCCATACCTTGGAAGCATTACCCAGGACAGGAGCTGTTGTGATTGCTCGCTGCCGCATTCGCTGCTGACGGGCCTGCGCGGAAGTAGTTCGCCATTTGTGTCAAGTCACTAAGAAGCTTTGATGGAGGAGAAACTGAGTTTTTGAACCAACACTGCAGCGTGATACTCTCATTCTGAGAGAAAAGCGACTAGGAAACACTGGTAGTTCACGGTTTGGTTTGTTACGTTTCTTCCTTCGTGCGGAATGTGCCGAGTGCCTGAATGTGAGCTGTCCGCGTGCAGTTTACGGGCATGGCGCAAGGCTTTCTTCGTCGCGGCGATAGACCTGCTTCACCAGTTGGCTGAGAAAGGTAACTACTCGTTGACCAAACAGTTAGTGAGTCTGTTAGCTTCACCCGTTGTGAGGCTGATGAAGAGAGCGATCTGTGTACTACTTCCGGCTACGGAGTGCACCTCCTGGTTGTGCATGGTGTCTTGTGAAGGGCATCCTGACTTTACAAGCGAAACCTCACTCCTGATTGTGGTTGTCTCTTTAGCGGGTCTGGTTCTCTGCGGTTCCGGAGCATATGTGCTCGTGAGCAGCTCCTCGATAGTATGGATCGCGGTACTCTCCGCTATAATGCTGCAACGGTAGGCTGCGGATCTTGTCACTTTCCTCTGACGGGGCAAGTGGGATAACAGGGAATGGCCAGACAAATAGAGATGGAAGGTGGGAAACCTCCCATAAGCGACTTTCTCTTGACATCGGCTCCACCCTTGGGCTTAGCGGCAAAAGCTCGCCACGGATAAACACAGGCAGGCGTCGTCTTGCTCCGTGTTTTTTGTCTTGTCCAAGAGACAAACCAACTCGAGTGTAATCATGTTTGCTAAACGCTCTATTCACTGACGCGATCTCAAGGACAGAACAGGTTTTCGAAAGCTTGCTTGTTGATGCACTACTCTCGGTCACTGCATTTTCACCTCACGGTGTGGCCGACCGTCCTCTGGACATTGACAGGTTTCTCCGTGGTGACCACTTCCCGTCTCGGGTCGCAGTTAGGGCCTCTCATTAGTCGCCATCATTATAACTCGGTGAGGTTTCTGAACTTGGCGAATGGGGTTGTCGACCAGGGATCCTTCTCGCCCTGCTGTGGTTTTTGTGTGTGGGCAGCCACATTTCAGTTCTTCAGTGGTTGAGCCTCTGTCTCGTTTGTCTCGGAGTCAGCATGAAGGTATGTCTTTCATTGAGTGCGAGCGCACCCACGAAAGCTGTTGCATGCGTGAAACTGAGTGCCGCTCACAAAGTGAGGCGCACGCGACCGCCCAGATTCAGAACGGCTTCTGACGCAGCTGCTAGGCGGGGGCCACACCCAGGTGAGCATCCTATTCCCCCAGTGAGGCGAGATGCTGCGCGTTAGCCGCTTGTGCTCTTCTGAGTGACTTAACAAAGTTTTGCCCCAACCAGTGTCACTGTAGCCGACGTGGTACACGTTCAAGGACAAATCAGTCTTAAAAACGAAATAGCCACGTCGGCACGGATACAAAGGACGGGGAGCGATTGGAACGCGGTTACGCCAGTTCTGTGATTGCCCCTGGTTCATGCCAAGTGCGAAGCACGTAGTGTTGTGCACATGCCTGCGTCTTTTTCTGTCATCCCGCCGGTTATGTGTGACTGGCGAGTACGGGTATTTTCCTGTTTGGCGGCTCGTTGTCTAGAGCCTTCGCGTAAAGCACGTTCGGGAGCCCTTCTGTCTTTTGTTAGGCTTTCGAGCTGACGTTCGAGCTGGACAATGAAGAATGCCTAGGAGTTTTTGTCACACTTATTGCGTCAGTTCTCGTAAGAACGGTTTGTCTGGCACACTCGTCTGCAAGCTGACCTAGTGTTAGTACTGGACTGTGCCAGTGTTCTTTATCCTGCAGTTCAAAGATGACTGCGATAGCCACAGAAAGGAAACGGCTTAAACTCTGTTGGCAAGAGTCTGCTGTCGGCTCGTTTGTAATGGCGCGTACGGGCGCATTGCGGGGAGAAGGGGAGCCAGCTCAGAGGCGTAGTTCGTGTCGTGGTCTTAGCGGTTGCAGCGGTGTGCTGGCAGTCTTGTCAACCGGTTTGAGGGCGGGCTCACAAAAAACTATGTAATCATCATGCTTGTGTGTGGCACCAGCGACAGAAGCACGTTGGACACCGGAGTGTAGAGGAAGTGCACGGTCGCTTTTTTTGGTTCGCTTCTGGTCACCGCAGTCAGGCAGTGCACCTAATTGCGGACGGGTCGTGTCCGTCTGAGGTTGGGAATGGTTCAGCAGCGTGTTTGGAGGACGAAGGGTAACATGTTTTCCGGGCGTACTCGCCTCCAAAAAGCGAATGGCGTGCTTCAGGACAGCACTTCTAACAGGATTAGTCGAACTGTCTAGAACTGGTAGCCAGGTGTGGCGTGAAGCGCACTCTCGTTGTTTGTTCATCGTTTTACGAAAGACGGTCTGTTCTGACGCATTCTTGAACCATGGTGTGGTCCAGTTTTTCTTGTGCTTGTCAGCAAGGGCTAACGTTCGTTGTGAACGAAAGCATTATGAAGAGCACTGCAGAGCCCGTTACCGGTCCTGCACTCGTGTTCATGATGGGGTACGTGGTTTGCTGCCGCCTTCTAACCTACATCCTCTTCGGGTGAAGTACTACGGTATGGGTGTATCAGTAGTGGCAGGTGATATGGGTGTTCGTATTTGAAGAGCCGCTGTTGTTTGCTGCTGAAGGCTTCTGAATACCCTACCAAAGCAGAAGTGCCGTACTCGATCTGAGCAGCTTAGGATCTATCCGACTGAAGTTCGTGTTTGCGTAGAGATCCCCAAGAACACCTGTTTACCGACCACTGTCAGCCTCACACGGCACCTCCCGAGGGTGTTTTTTTGTCCTCCTGTGCACTCACTCCTCCCGCGGTGTCTCTTCTCTCCTGGGTCGGAGGGTAGGGTTCCGATTGCTCTTGGTCTTCGTGCTTTGGTGGATGCTTGAAATCGGCTAAACGGCAGGGTTCAGTTTTTGCTTTTCGTAAAGATTTCCTGTCTGCTCCTCGTGACTAGAGCCTGGACGCGACAGTTTGGCAGCTCGTCCTTGATGCTGTCCGGTAACGAAGAGTTCCGCCTCAGAGAGGTACCCAGCCGCCCTTTTGACAGTGAGCTCACGCCGTGGCTTTCCTCGTCAAGTATCCATCTGGGCACACGTTGTCCTGAAGTGTTTTCGCAATCGCTCACCAGACGACATTGGGGTGTCTTCTGTTGTGACTACCCACAGGACCATCTGCTCTTCTGTGCTGCTTGCCTGGACGTGCGTCTGGACGGTACCCAACTTCCAGATCTTAATTGCTGATCGAGTTCACGAACGCGGGGGAGATCCTAGACGAATTGCGCTGATCTTGCTGGGCCTCTTCTGCAGTGGTGCGGTGCACTCCTCTACTTTGTGGTACATTGTTAAGCGCCTCGGTGAGTGGAACAGCTTCGAGGGGGGCCGGTGGCCGCAGCCCTGCTGCCACTCTGTGGACCACCATCTGCGAACACCTGCTTGCTGTGGTTCAAGGAACTTTTACAAAAAGGACGCACACGTACTTCCGTCTCGTTGACGAAGAAGAATTTTCCAGATCTTTCTTTCAAGAGACACGTCGCTTTCGACAGTTCTCTGTCGCCGAAGTCGTCCCGAAAGAAGTGCATTCATGAAAGATGACTTCTAGTGGTAGCGGCGGTCGGCTTTGACCAGTTTGCTGTGCTGGCTCTCCATCCCAGGGAGAAGCGCTCAAGTGAGAAGCACTCAAGTGCCATCTTCTCTTGACGCATGCCACTCACGCGGTCGGCTGCGCACTCAGGTGGCAGCTCCAAGTAGTTAACGAGATCCGGTGTGGCTGAAAGCGCAAGAGCGCGCACGACTCGCGGCAGTCTGCATGGAGTCGGGGAAACGGTCATAACGCGGCAGAACACCCGTGTGTCTTTACAAGCTATCATCGCTGTGGATTTACATGCCAACGCCTAGTCCCACGCTCTGCATGTGGCTGCCACACACACATTCATAGAAATACAGCATAGTAAACTTCCCAGCAGGCGCTTTTCCGAGCGGCACAGGCCACGACGGACAAGGCCTCTCATTTTCTGCATGGCTTTCACACGATTCTTGTTAGCATCCATAGCCTGTTTCTTTGCTCCGTTAGTGCAGCATACGCAGACTCTGCAGGGTGCTCGCAAGAATCTTGTGAACATGTTCGAAACGGGTGAGCCTTTCTCGAAACCAGGATCTCGTTATGATGAGGGCCCTTACTTAGCGAGTCAGCTTGCGCCTCTGACAGTCCGCCGGATAGGTCAGTTGCCCGGGCGTCCCCCTCCATCGATATGCTGGAAATAAATCGCTCGAGTGTGTTGGTTCCGGTTTGCAGGCGCAGTCACCACCGGCGTACTGAAAGGAGCAAAAACCGCCTCCGTTTTTCTGCTCGGTCACATCTTCTTTTGCCACCTGCAGGTGCGATATCGGAAGCTGGTACCCTGACAGCGCCGTTGCCCGGCAGAGTACCATCTCCTCGTGGCCGATGCATTACTTGGTTTACGTGTCATTGTGTGAAATCTGTCTCTAGCGGGGAAGCCCAACTGACCGGTTATGACTCACTTTGCCGTTGTACATCCGCTTTATGTACCCAACCCTTCTGTCAGTTCAAGTGCTTACAAGTACCCGCCGTAACTGTCTGCTTGTATCAACCGTGGAGTGGCTTTGGGGGTCGAAAGCAGATGTGACTAGTGGCGGACTAGGCACCACTCGCGGCTACAGCTATTCGCGCTGCTGCCCTTCTGTGCGTTCAGCCCTCGCAGTGCCTGACTCCAGTCAAATCGATGTCAGCAGCAGTTTGCATAGCAGGAGTCGTTCTGTACTATTTGGTCACATCATGGATTCCTGTGGAAAGCGCCTCGACAAAGGCTAGCGTCGGAGAGTCCGGTCCAAACCGTGAGAAGTAATTCGTTCGCGTCAGACCACTGAGGGTACACACATAGGATCCTTATGGTGGGGCCGTGGTGCGGGATTCGAGCTTTACCGAGGTCTGGAGCTGTTGGAGACTGCGAGTGACGTTGGAGTCCAGGCAAGCCGTGCGCATTCTAATTTTTGTGACGCACTCAGACTCGCAGAGCGTTTGTTTTCTCATGCCTCCGGTTGCGATTTGTCGCGGAAGGGGCTTTGTGAGAGGTTCTCTGTTGCCGACTGTCTGGGCTAATGGATCGCAATCCAAAATGCATAGATTTCTGTCTGTCCGTGGGGTGTCCAAACCGTGTGTGCGAGAAACGAATCGCACGCTGACAATGAAAGATCGCGTACTAAGGTTGTGTCGTTTGCATTAGTGATGAGAAAGCATCGCAGCAGGGCGCCCGCGTGGATGGGTAAAGGCATCGACATAGATGACAGTGGCCCAACCGTCTTTTATGTCCAAAGGGTAGAGGAGCGCAGAGTTTCCATGGGCGTGGACACCTGTAACCGGAAGGCCTTTGCAGCACTGTCCGCGCATCACGCAGTCGCGTGCAGCACAGGTTTTGGCTGAAACCGACAGAGTGATGGGTGCTAGTGTAGTTGGAGGGTTGCTTTACGGGCTTCCGATATCTCCACAAGCAAAGGCCTCTGATCCGGGAAAACTCGGGTCTGATTTCTGTAGCGGAGCGGAAAGCCAGCGGCGGGCCTACAGGCCGTGGTGACAGAACAGATGGGAGGCTGCCTCGCGGGGCTCGCTGACAGAAAAAAATGTCCGGGACGACCGAAGCCGCCCGTAGCGGCTTCCGTCGACCACTGAAGATTGCTGAGCTGCGGCAACGCTAGGCCGGATATGGCCAACCGGGGACGGTCAAGTAACAAACTCATGCCGTGCTACTTGGTGGTAGTGCACTCGACTCAGACACAGGACCAGCGCGTTAGTGACGTGTGTTTATCGGTTCGAGGCTTCTGACAGTCTACCCGGCTGCTGTGGTGCTATACTAGCACTGATCCTCTTTTTCATCCTGAGGTTTCTTTCCGCACCTCTCTCGTCTACATCCGAGCCTGGTCAGGGCTACTGCTTTGATGTGGGTGCGCGAGTCAGGGCTGGCACGGTTCTCCGTCGCGGACCTCTCCCCCCCGACATGCTTTTCGGTGCCTGCGCCGGGAAGGATCACGTCTTGCTTGGGTAGATAGCTCTGAAGAACCACAGGGTCGATCGTAGCGGGTAAGAGAGGTCAGCGCCCGTCCCTCCGAGCAGCTCTGGCACGGAGTGGTCGACAGTCTGCAGAGGAACCGGAACCCGTCCGCAAGAGACAACGAAGCAGCGCGCCTCAAGGCTCAACTGGAACTGCTACAGTGCAATAGTTGCCCAGTTAGAGAGTGGGCACCGGTTCTTCCACGTGAAGTGAACGTCCTTCGATGTCGAGACGCCGCGCGCCGGCAAGAGAGTAGAGAGGATTAGTTGTCCTCCGTGACAAAGAAGTGGTAGTTGTTGCTCAACTGTCGTAGGAGAGATGAGCTGTACATCCCAGTGAAAAAACGGTAATTTTGAGTGGAAGCGTGCGCGGGGCTGCGGACTCCCCGAACACACGGGGTGCGGACTCCGTGTTCAGGTTTGCTAAGGGAGGCCGCAATATCCTAGGAAGTCTTGAACTGGTTCTCTCACGGAGGCACAGCACCTCGGGACCGCGACACCACCCTTCCTCTCCGGGGAGACTCATTCGCCGTG
>NW_027162395.1:0-288 GCF_002600585.1 Cystoisospora suis
GCTCACTCTAACCGCTGCTGACTCGCAGCCAAACGACTTCGTAACCTTCTCTAAACTGAAACACACCGAGACCAACTCGTCTCGACTCGAACTGCCCAGAAGAACTGCTCTTTATTTTTAAAGGAGTATATTAATTCTTCTGGGTGAACGCTCGTTTCAGTTCCACGGTCGCGCTAGGCTCCCTAGGGCCGAGTCGAGTGTGGGATTGCGCGCGGCTTGCGCGGCCCGCGGCTACCGTGCAGAGGACGACTCACCTATTCGCCGCCTCTCACGTAATAATAACTATAA
>NW_027162396.1:0-1197 GCF_002600585.1 Cystoisospora suis
AGAAAACACCTCTCACACCATCGCTATTGTCACGCAGATTCATCTTCTCACCGTCTTCAGATAAATGGAAGACGAAAAGGAAGAAATGAAGGAAATTTCCGGGGGGGGGGTGGGGCCTATGGGTTTCAGGGACAGCCAGCGTCATTCTCTCAACAGCCTCTATATGGAGGAAGAGGGGGAGGCGAATGGGCGGGGAGATTAAGAAGAAGATTAACAGGGAGTCTCTTGCATGCACGAGGAATATATCCTTCAGGAAATGATGGTGTCGATGACCACTATCTCGGTGGGGGTGTCGTAGGGGGAGGTCGAACAAGCTCGACAGCGGTGGGGGTGAAGAAGAAGAAGAAGAGGAAAGATCAAGAGAGGTCTTCTTCATCGTCATCACGAGGATGGCTGGAGAAGCTCTGCTGTCCCTATACTCGAGGGAAACAAGGTAGTAGAACGAAGAAAGGAAAGAGCAGTCGTAAAAAGAGAAAGAAAAAGAAGAAGAAGAGGCGATCTTCTTCACGTTTAAAGATGACACGTCGCGAGAAGCAGATGCTTCATGACTTAGAATATGTTCGAGGGATCCCCGTGAAGAGTATGAGTTTCTGGGCTTGTCTTTATCGCTTCTTTTATATCTTTCTCACCACAGGAGGAGGATGTGAAGGGTTAAAGACACATTTAGATGATCTTTTGAATCTTACATGGTGGCAACAGTTACGTCTCCTGTTAGCTCCTCTTTCCTTTCACACGATGCAAGGAACAACGTTCATTCTCATCGCTTTCTCCATTCCCACAAGCTATAAGCAGCTCCCTGGAATGTCTTCCTGGGAAGATTTCTTTCCTGTAGGGTCCTGGAATGACTTGAACGGGGTAGATCATACCGTTGTGGTTCTAGTCTGCGCTTCCTTCACGGTTTGGCTAGTCGCTTTCATCTTTACAGCGCCTTTCTTTGATGTCCTCTTTATCACTCTTGGGACCACTTTAAGAATCCTAAGCGACTATCTTATGATCAGAGGGATAGCCATCAGTTTCGCACAGCAACTTCCCGATACACCTGAAGAAGAAAATGGTAGTCGATTTGTCGGCTTTGCTGTCTGTTCTCTCTTTCTCATACGACCTCTTCATCAGCTTCTCACTCTCTTCCTCCCAACTATCTTCGCTCTATGTAGAAAGCGCCACATGACTTGTCGAAGAAGAAGAAGAGGACAGAAA
>NW_027162396.1:1369-1616 GCF_002600585.1 Cystoisospora suis
GATAGATAGGCTAAAGAGAGATAAGCTTTAAGATAGGTAGATCAAAGGTACATAGACTCAAGAAAGAAATAGGTAGACAGGTTAAACTGTAGGGAGATACTTCTGATAGGAGGCTATCTGTCTGTAGGAGGGTACATGGATCTCCTTCGGGGTGTGTCTCTATCTTGTCTTCCTACATCGGTTCTAGTCAAGGTCTTGGCTCTAGTCGTAACGAGTGAGCTCTGACAAACCTCAGCGATAGATAGAT